>NC_065527.1:14205362-14273020 GCF_006386435.1 Epinephelus moara
TCTCCTTACCGGGACAAAGAAATATGAGCACGTAACACCAGTGCTCTCTTCGCTTCACTGGCTTCCGGTTAGGTACAGGATTGATTTTAAGATTCTTTTATTTGTGTTTAAGTCTCTGTATGGACTGGCCCCTGAATATTTATCCGACCTTATGAAGGTGCATCGACCCTCCAGAGCCCTGAGGTCAGCTGACCAGTTAGTTCTGGACGTTCCTCGATCCCTCTTAAAATCTAGAGGAGATCGAGCCTTTGCAGTGGCGGCTCCCACGCTGTGGAACGCTTTGCCTCTGTCTGTGGGGTCTGCGACTAGCCTCTCTATTTTTAAAACACGTCTTAAAACCCACCTATTTACCCTGGCTTTTGGCTGAGTTGAGTCACCTGTTGTTGTGTCTTGTTTTGTTTTGTTTTCTTCTACCTCTCTGCTTTGTACTGTTTCTGCTTGTATTGTTTATTGGTGCTGATGATTTCATCTTGTAAAGCACTTTGGTTGGCCTTAGGCTTTTAAATGTGCTATATAAATAAACTTGACATTGACATTGACATTGACTATATCTTTAGCAAATAGTGGTTGCTACTGTATTAATGCTCTGAATGTCTCACACACAGAACCTTTAAGCTGAATAGAAGCATATTACGCTATTACACTGCACTCTTTTGCTACGGTGTTGTGAACTAGGAAACACTTAAATACAGTCTGACAGCACAGCAGTGAGCCTGACAAGCTGTGTCTGACTTGTTCTAAGCATGCCACCGTACAGAGGATCTATCTTTTCAGTCTGGGTAAAAACATGCCCCGTCCTCTGGCATAAACTTTGGAATTCTGAGGGCTCTTCATGTAGGGAAAGCAAAATTATGTTGAGCATTAGAGCGTCTCAGGGGTTTTAGTCTTAATACTAATTAATTAATCATCACAAATTCAGTCTAATCCACATCATGCTGTGGCATATGCACGACAGTGTCACTGGTTTTTCATGTAGAGTTATATTTTATGTTGTCTCTTTCATAGTTTGATTTTTTTAAGAATTCCTTATTTGATTTCATATTTTTTGTCATCTTTTATCTTTAACCTCAAATGCTTGTTATATAGCAAAAAGATTTTTTTCAAGATGAATGTCTTTAAAGCAGCAGTCATGGTCTACCTTTCATTCTTTTCTATTTAGTGACTACAAATGAATCACTGATTATGAGGGATTTCCCACGGAGTTCCCTCCCATCACTCCCACTCACTAAATCTTCCGTGCCTGGTGATGATGACTCAATCACACTGTTTTTGTCTGTGTGTGTGTGTATGTGTGTGAATATCTGCATGTCTGCATGACAAGGCAGCACTATCAAGCACACAGCGAGAGAAAGAGCGTTCCTGATTGCGAGCATGCAGCTTCCTCTTTTCTCGGGCTGACAGACGGGGACAAAACGAGTCAATCAGCTACGTTTACTTTCAGGACTCCGCTGTGACAGACGGAAAGAGGGGGATGAGATGACATAAAAAGGTAGAGGCAGGGATAGAAAAAAAAACGGCAAGATAAGCATGGGAGACAGACAGACAGACAAACTGGCACAAGCAGTACTATGTGAACATGGTAAAAGAGGTGAGTGAGAAGAGAGAGAGAGATAGAGGGAGATGAAAGGTAACAAAATGAAAGAGGAAAGTGAAAGAGAACAGAAGGGAAAAGATCTGGATCTGGGGGATGTGGGGGACAGGAATGACAACAAAGCAGTAGACAGAGTGGCGTAGACAGTCACATCTGTGGTGGTATTAGTTGAGCTGTATCTCTGCAAACTGCACTGAGTCAACTATGAAATCTGCTTTTTAAAATCGTAGAAAAATCAGAGAAGTGGCACATCTCACACATACACATACCCCGATACCTGCAGGAGTCATTTTTACTGTGTCATCGACAATCCTTTCAGATGTTGACAAAGGAAACTCACTGCAACGTCCATTCTGTCCAACCTGATTTCATCCCTGTATATTTTGCTGCTTGAAACCCCATACGTTACTGAAATGAAGCCCATGGCATATGATAAGGAAGGAGTCAGCGGTAAGGTTTAGGCCGAAAAACTTGGTCATGCTTTGGAAAACAAGCCGGATTTTGCTAAAAAAAACACCCCAAAAAAACACCCTGCTTTGAGTGGCACAAACGCGGTGGTGAGAAAAGAGTTAGCTGTAAGGTTCAGGCAACAAAACTACTTGGTTATAGTTTGAAAATGATTGTAGATGTCACTACAAAACACCGGGCTCTTAGCGGCACAAATGCCACAACTGATGCTGCTGTGTGCCAGTCTTGAACAATGGTCTCCTGAATCAAGGTCCCCTCCCATGCTGACCACGTTTCATTCTCTTTAACCTGCATCTGTTGCTCTGAACGTCCGTCAATGACGTGGGTGTGTTTACAGTGGGGTTGTTGGAGAGCCCGGTGCATCTCACACATCCTGGTGCATCTCACATAGAAGCTAAACTACCCAAGCAGCGTCCTTGGGAGTGAGACCAGGCTGTTCTGCCTATTAACAGCTGTTTCCCCTGTTAAACAAACAACTGATCCATCAGAGCTTAATATGCAGGATTAAAAATGGGCTCCATAAGCTAGCAAGTACAAGTTGCTCTAAGCTGACTTTTTGATCATCATCAATGCGATGTGCAGCCGCTTCTCTGAAACATGATGTTTCAATTTCCATTTTTCTGAGCATTTAAAGCTATGTTATGCAGGATTTTCCTAAAAAAACAAACAAAAAAACATACAGACTCATACAAAAAAAATCACTCTCAATCATTATGACCCACTAGAAGTGTGTGACGGTGTATTTATCTGCAGAGACCCTGCCCTCTGCCCTTATTTTCTTATTTTCTACTGACGTTTGCTGTGTTCACGATGTTTATGGGCTGTAACCTTTGGGCAGTAGTGTGTAGTCCCCAACCAATAACAGTGCATAGGTGAGGATGGGACTGTGTAGAAAGGTAGTGATCAGGTTGTAGCAGTACTCATCCAAGAGGAAGCTATGGACATTCTGGATAGAGTGCAAAAAATATGCAAATATAGTGATGTGAAATGCCAAGCAAAACAAAAGTAAATCTGGCTTTCACTTTGGTTGACGAGCACTGGAGGAGAGGATGGGAATGAAGAGTGAGGGAGAGCTGGCCTGTTTTTTGTTGGACAAATTGGTGCCAGTGGTTAGCTTAGTTAGCTTGCTAAAGCATGGGCTTTTCTATTACAACCATGTAACGTTGCTAATATAGTACAGTAGCTTGCAGTGCACGCACAAGCAGTGAAGGAAGATGGGGCCAAGTTTGAATGTTGTGTTCCTAAACAGTGACAGTGTCTGCACAATATACCTTTAAATATTTCTTGTCCTTGTCAAGAACCAACAAGCCCTAGAACAGCTACAAAATGGACTTAGAAGAGAAACTATTTCATCAACATGTTTCCAAAGTCAGGAATGAGCTTTTAATCTCTCCTCACAGTTGTGTGAGCTCTGCAGAAATGAGAAAGCATGCAGTGCCAGTGTATAACAAATAACTGATTTCTCTTGATTTGAGACAGAGAGACTGCAGAGAAATTCTCCACCAAAACACAAATGCTGCCAGCTTAATTTAAAAAAAAAGTTGTGTAGATTCACACAGCTGAATCTACTGCAAGAACATAAAGTGGACAAAACTGCAATGACCATGCAAGGGCACATGGCACCATCCCACATCACAGCATGCATGTATCCGCTGATGCCTAGATGTGCTCATTATTTTCGGCCCCATTTTGTGCGCTGGCCAGCTGGCTAATCAGCGAGGCACACACCAAACCATACCGCACCACGGCTAGCTACTGGGTCAGTGTAATCGAAGGAGACAGGGTTCAGGAGTCACTAGCTGACAGCTATGAAAGTTTAATGTGTTTGAGCGTTAAATAATAACTGGAGGACTTATGTGACTGATTGCTTAGTTTAATCACCTTTTAATGAGAATGGGCCAATAAAAAAAGTTATACTTCCATTAATCCAGCCATTACTTCATCTATCCATGGGTCCATCTGTGCCAATTTAAATGTGGCTTCTTCAGAAATAGCCACATAGAACTGCCATCCATTTATGGAATGCACAGGCAAAGTCCAACATGGTAATCGCTCTGTCTGTGCACTCTCTAATGGCTGTCTGTGCTTGTCTCCTTCCCTTGGTTCCAACACTTAATTGGTAAATGGTAGAGGAAGTCACAGAGTCTGGTAAAGTGACTAGGTGTGAGTGCAAAAGAGCAGCAAAATGATAAATGACGGGAGCAAAGATGACAATAATTGAACAGTCAACTCAGACACACCTCAAAACCACAACAAAACTGGCTTTTCACGGCCTACCTGTCTTTTTGTAGAACATGATCTCATCTTTAAACTCCTTTCGCTCCTCCAGGGCATCGTCAATGCTGAGGATGATGCCTTCGCTGGTCTCTGGCCCGTACAGGAACTTACAGGCACAGCTCTTCTGCATGACCTCGGCCCGGGAGAAGCCTGTGAGCTCACAGAAGCCATCAGAGCAGTAGACGATGGGAAAGCCCTTCGACACTTGTGCATTGGCCAGGATGAAGTTGCTGTCTGTAGGAGAAAAAGGAAGAAGAGGTGAGGTGAGGACAAGGAGCTGAGGTAACTATCCAGACTCAGTGTTTTTTGGGTCCCTAAAGGAATAATGAGCAGCGAGTTTAGCCCAGATTTGCTCAATTCACAGCTTCTTTTAAAAGGGTGGAAATACACTGTTAAACTTCCCTGTTTAACATATCTTCACACTGAATGCTGTGGCATAAAAAAATAACATCCAATATGTATTTCTGACTCTAGGCAAGAGGGGAAAATAGTAAAACTCCCCACAGACTATAGTTTTAAACTATTCATTATTTGTGCTTCTTCAAGAATCCCTGGAGGTCTCAATACTAAACTGATAGTAATAATTAACATTACCAAGGGAGGTTGTGTTTTTAAGCTTCAATTAAACATAAAACCTGCTGTAATTTTGTTTTGGCCAATTGGGAGCAGGACAACAAGCTGTAAATACAACACTGACATATACAGATAAAAATTTTAGCTAATAGTTGTGTATTTGTCACATGCAGCAGGGTTGGCAGCAAACATGGAGCAACATTAACATTCATTTGGAGTCGTGTTTCAGGTCATCAGACAATTTAAGTGTAATATTCTCTCTCTTTTAGCTCTGTTTTGGTCTCCACCACTCCCTAAAAAATAGGGATAATCTTTGTCAGGGCTCAGGAGGTTGTGTAAATGGGTCTATCTGAGCTTTTTGCTAAAAAAACAGCCTGCTATGACTAAAAAGGGAGTTGATGAGAGCAGTGAGTGAACCAAACTGTACATTTCTTGGCCATTAAACCCAAAACAATGAGCTGAAAGATGCCAAAACACTAAGGGGGAAGTTACCTGGGTCCGCACCTTTGAATCCACCTGCTCAACCAAGTTAGAGTTGAATGATTCGTCTGGCACTATGACGTGAAACATGGTTTCTTGGTTAAAGAAATAAAATGAGTGCCAGAGGAGGTCTAATAATTAGCCAATCAGTGCCATGGTGGTGCACCAAAACCACTGAGTAATAACAACAATGGCGGCCGCTATAAACAAAACTGATGCTTCTATCAAGACTGATCTAAATTTGTTTTTACTTTGCTCTGCTCCACTATTAACACCCTGTCAACAACAACAGGTATGTTGGCAGGGCTACGCATCAGTGATGACTTAAAATGATGTTGGATTCCGGAAGATATGCTGGTCTCTAGTGATGGTTTGGGAAAATCGAATCCCCCTCCTCCACCAAAATTAGTTAGAGTGGTCGATATGTCAGACTGAAGATGGAAACAGAGTGTAACAAACCGTGTCTGATATCAGGCAAAAGGGGAAGAGCAGAGGGTGGTGGTGGTGATTCTCTGTGGGATGGTCAGTTTAAGAGACACATTTCACATACTCATTTGATCCATTGTAATTATAAATATTGATAGGAGTTCATCTCAGATGTTGCACCACCAACACTCTGGTTGCGAGACCACTGCTTTAACCTCTCAGCTCCCGCCACCCACTTCCAAAACTTCAGATAACAAAAATGGAAGCAAATTCAACTGGTCAAAGGGTGCCTCTCTGACTGTTTCATTGAATCACTCTCACTCGCCACTGGGGCTGAAATGTGACTTGTGAACACAGGCTGATGGGATCCTCGGCTCAGGTAGATGAAGGCCTGTGTGGGCTGCAACATGAAGGTCACCCACCTCAATAAATGACTGATTTATCTGGAAACTGAAGTGCAATGGAATCATACTCTCCAAACTCATTCCCTCGTGTCAAGAAACCGACCCTGCATTCATAATACTTTTAGTGAGAGCTGCAGTAAAGAGAGGTTAGGTGTTAAGGAGAAATTTGGATAAAGAAAAGAGGGAGCATGAGTGGAGAATCAGTGAGTGTGTTGGAGTGATGGCAGTGAAAACAGAATCACATCAGCGCTGAAGTCGATCACAATTAATTAGACTTATTTGTGTCTAGCTCTCAATACCTGGTTGAAGTGGACCAGCTGTTTGTACCTGAATCCATCTATTATGACACACAAACACACCCACCCATCCACACAAACAAACACCCACAGAGCCAATGAAGTGCAGGATGATGCTGAGCTGTGCTGACAGACAGCTAATGTTTACAGTACAATGTCCATCCTACAAGACAGTGGACGATTATGGTTTGGCAGATTCTATAATGTGCATGGAGTGTAAGTGTGTGCATTCGCATTTGAATGTCAACACACACATATCTAAAGGTACATGTAGCATTAACCATTTCTACCCAACACATTTGGAGACATTAGTACAATAACAGTAAATGAATGAGTCTCACACACACACATTAAGCCAAAGACTCATATACAGAAACACACAAAGAAATGTGTACTTGTTTATAATCACTGCATGAGACATCCTGCAAAGCGACTTGTTTCAATTACATGTCATTACAGAAATCAATTTTCTGCATCAATAATTCCTTTTTCCACCAACCCCCGTGTTTAATCATTTTATGTTGTACGTCAGGCTTTGTTGAGGGAAACCACCTTAGATTTGAACAGGGAATACAACGGCAGAGAACCAAACCCTTGTAGGCGTCTCTCAAGAGGAATGAGCAACATGTTCCTCTTCGTAATCCCATTCAGCAATCAACAATTGCTTCTGCACGCTTGCACACTCGCAAAAATTGTGATTCATGTCACTTTCAGGAATGTGGGAATAGAGGAATTACTCCGCAATGATGTAAGAGTGAGTAAAGGATCATTCTGCTGGGTGGTATTTACAGCATTTCCTTTGCTTATACTCGCAAATTTGCTCAGATCTGGGGACACAGCATCACTGCAAAGTTTTACTGATGGGGTTTAGGCTGGTCATACTCTACATTTTGGTCCACAGTGGCAACAAATCTCATGAATGAACCAAAAACTGAACTGACTGTCTCTCTCAGCCCTCTGCCCATTTGTTTCTGAAGGAAAATGGCTCTTAAATATAGTTTAAAAATGATGAATAATTTCCTAATGCAGCTGGGCACCATAGTTTTAAGCAAATGTTACTCAGACAGGACAATGATGTAATTTGTGGAGACTGTTTTCAGGGTCAGATGTGGTGCTCTGAGGGAGTATGTCGAGCTGTGCGACACTGTATTTGGGTTTGACTCCAAATAAAGCACAGTGCCGATGTTCACCATAATGAAGTCACATGTTCCCCAGTGCAAGGTGTGGCTTAGTTGTGTTTTTAATGTATTTTTGATAGTTTTTGGAAAACAAATGATGGTCTATGTGTCAGGGAAATAATATCAGGCTTTGGCTACTCACACAATATTTGTTAATAAGATAAATTCATTGGGTTTTTTTTGTCTTTTCTTACGATTTGTTGATATTAAGAAAAACACATGATATCACCAGATTTAAACTTAAAAAATTTTGCCATCTGTTTGATATGCTGTACTTAGCAAAGTAACTGAGGAGATCTGCAAACACAAACGGAGGTTGGAACGGGCAAAAAACACAAGACAGGTTGTATAAAAAGCCTCGTAACCACCAGTTTAGTCGGATTATCCAGCACTTTGTTTGGGCATAAAATTGAAAGTGAGCATATCTAAGATGTCAGTAATAATCACTCACTGCACAGGTAAACCATGTGCAACCATAATGGATGTTTCAAGTGGACAGTTTGGTTGATTATTTTACAGCTCACCTCCATTTTATCTTCTAAATAATTTGGCTACCCTGGAGGTCTGATCATCTCACTCTCGTCCCATCGGACTCCTTTTTATGGATATCGCTGGGTTCTCACATCTCAACAATTAACTTGGTTCATACTATTACCAAAATTTTTGATTTTGGGGTGTCCTGTCCCTTTAACATTTTTTTTTTAAATCATAGTCAACACAGATGACTCAAATGCAGTGATAGTGATACCCCTTCATGAAAAAGAAAAACACAAGAATGTCATGTCAGCAGCAATACTCTGACTGCATGGCCCAGACAGATGGTCAGAGCGGGTCTCAGCGTTGGGACCGGCTGTCAGACGTGAGGCCCCTCAGGCTCGGGGTAAACAAGAGAGAAACCGAAAGGACTGCTGGCCTCTCAGGGACCCGGACCAAAGACCTGCAGCCTGTCTAGTAGCAGCTCCCCAGTGCATGAGAGGATGGTGTTGACAGAAAACGTATGTTAACAGTAAAATCCGCACCATACTGTGTTTGACGGTGGATTACCTTGGTTGGGTAGAATTGACTGATGTATTATTGTACGTATTAGCATGTTGGGTCTGCGCATCCTTTGTTCCCAAAGCATCAAAAGTGTCCACAATGATCAAGAAAGTCAGGACTTTTAAGATTGAAAAGTGCAACCATTGCTTTGTAATCCTAAAGGCCCTTAAAGGTCTAGTGTGCAGGATTTAGTGACATCTAGGGATGAGGTTACAGACTGCAACCAACTGAAATGTTTCCCATGTACCAAGCATGTATAGGAGGACTGTGGTGGATGATGCAGAAACAAAAATGACACGATCAAGAGCTGGTGTTTGATGTGTCCCTTTCATGCTACTGTATAAGCAACATGATGGACTCTGTGGACGAGGACCGGCTCCACATGTAAATATAAACAGCTCATTCTAAGGCAACGAAAACACAATGATTCTTGTAGTGTCAGTTGATTATACACTAAAGAAGACATAGTCATGAATATTATATTCCATCTATGCCAATAGATGACTCCAAATCCTAAACACTGGACCTCTAAAATCAAAATCAGCTTTTTGTATCAGCAATGGGGTCCAACAGGAATACACAATAGCTTACAAAGGTTGTAGCTAGTTTGGTTATTCCACAAAAGAGATTTCTGCATTTTTGTTGTTCTGGGTTCTTTCTCACTGGTTTAAAGTCGATGGGACTTAGTTGGAGAACAGGGTGATTTCATGCACCAATGTAATGACAGCTGTGGGGTTGATGGGTTATGTTGCCAGGCCACTGTCAATCACATCCGATTGAACCACACCTCTACAGTCCTGATGAAACCAAACTATGTTTTGGGGTGTTAAATTCCTTAAAAATATGGGTGCTTCTTAAGCTTTCACTTAAAGGGACAGTGCACCCAAAATTGAAAATTCAACCATTATCTACTCACCCATATGCCGATGGAGGCCCTGGTGAAGTTTTAGAGTCCTCACATCCCTTGCAGAGATCGGCGGGGGGAGCGCTAGCACACCTAATGGCGGATGACGCCCCAGACTAACGTCCAAGAACACAAAATTGAATCCACAAAATATCTCCATACTGCTCATCCATAGTGATCCAAGTGTGCTGCAGCCGCGACATAAAAAGTTCTTTCGAAAAACGTCATTTGAACTCTGTTTTTAGCCTCACTGTAGCCTGTAGCTCTGACTGCTTCTCTGTGCTCCGCGTTCACACTGATCTCCGCAAGGGATGTGAGGACTAAAACTTCACCAGGGCCTCCATCGGCATATGGATGAGTAGATAATGGCTGAATTTTCATTTTTGGGTGCACTAGAGTAGATAATGGCTGAATTTTCATTTTTGGGTGCACTATCCCTTTAAGCTGGTGTTTATTTAGTCTCACATATGTATTGTAATAGAGAAATGCTTTAAAAAACTAACTTTTTAGGAGCTTGTGAATTCTTTGATTAATTGTTGTCACACCATTTGATAATCTTGGCACAAAAAAACAGGCTTTTACCATTTTCCTAACTTTTAAACTAACTTTTTAACTTTGTCCTTTGCACCAAATTCCCTTATCCTAACTATTCTCTTCCTTTTATTCACCTCCTCCTCCCTCCTACTGCCCCACTTTCCCCTTCTCCTTCCTTTCTTTTGCAAATGTACCAGCATTACACCCCCTCCCCTGTAATACTCCCACCTTTGCTCCCTTATTTCTTTCCTCCCTACTGTATATTCCTCTTTTTTCACAATCACTCCCACTGTCATTGGCTCTATCCCTCCTTCCCTCCCCCACCTCCCTTATCAACCTTTGCTCCTTCTTTCCCTCCCAGCTGTTCTTGATGTCCCTCCTACTGGTTTGGATCTCTCCACCTAATTACTCTTCATCTCCTCTCTACCCTTGGAATTCCACCATACTATGCCTCTTTTCCCCAATCCATTTATTTCCTTCACCCTTTGCACACGCTCACCTCCTTCCCCACCACCTCATCGAGAGCATCATCCGTCTACTTTTACTATCTTTGCCCTGCACCCGAAACTCTACTTAAGGAAAAGTCTGAATCATCTCTCCTTCTGAGTCCTTTTCAGATTTCATCTCACCGTCTACCACTTCACCCCCACCTTTTTCTTTTGTTCCTTTTTTTCCCCCACTCTGGATCTGCTCTCCTCTGTCTCAACCCCTTCATTACTTCCCATTCCTTGACTGTATCTCCCTCTCCATTCGGAATTTCTTTTGGCTAATTGCTCTGGTGTAGCAGCCCATAGATCATCTCCCCTCATGCTCACACTATTGCATGACAGCTGCTGGAGAAACCCCACAGGGACACAAGAGGAGGAGCGGAGAAGGAGAGACAGAGACAAAGAAAGAGAGAGGGGAGGGCAGAGGAGGAGAAAGGGCAGGGAGAGAGGAATGAGAGCAGGAGGGAAGAAGAGAGGGGTGGATACGGAGCCTTCTTATGCAATAAAAGTCAACTCAAGTGCTTTGTAACTGTTGGTGAGCGGGTGGTTTGTTGAAGCATGTGTGAGCTATTAATAAAGGATAATTTCAAGTGTAATTATACCATCAAAGCACCAGCGTAAGACAGCTGTTTCCTTCTGTCAAAATGTATTCCTTTTAGTGGTTTGGAGATTTGTGTGAATGAACAGCATTAGTGGTTTGGTCAGATACTTATATTACATGACGGATGTTCATGTTTTCCTGACAAGTGACCCCTTGTGATCAAATAATGACTGTTTTTCTCTCAGAAGCAACAGCAGAAATACTCTTGTTACAGCATCACAGTTGGCACCCTGCCTTCCACAAACAGTCAGCATCTGTGTTTTGCATGGTAATGCTGTTTGGTCTGGTGGTCCACCATATCAAATCAACTATTGTGTGTTGTCATGAAATTTGGGACAAAGATTCATGACCCCCAGAGGATGAATCTCTCTTACTTTGATCCCCTGGCTTCTCCTCTAGTGATACAAGAGGTTGACATTGTTGATTTTGACTGAAGTAGCTTAACGATTATGATGAACTGCCATGAAATTTGATACAGACATTCATAGCCCCCAGTGGATAAATCCCCAAAGCTTTGGTGATCCCCTGATGTTGTATCTAGTGCCACCACTAGATCAAATCTATCAGTTATTGTGTTAAATATATATTCACATCTATCTCAGATTTGTGCACTAACATTCATGGTTCCCAGAGGATGAATCCTACTGTCTTTGGCGATCCCCTGACTTTCTGACAGTAAACTTTACAGCTGCAAAGCATCACTATCTTAGCATTGTCATTTTGAGCATGTTAGCATGCTAACGTTAGCACATTACTGAAAGCACCTCATTGCCTAGTTCACACAAGGTGCCTTTTGTCTTGATTTTCCACTTGCCAACAGTTTTTGGAGCGCCCTGACAAAGAGGCAAATCAGCAGAAGCTTGCCAATGTATCACAGATGCTCCTCTGATATCGAGAAGGCTACATATCTTGAACTGTCAGGGATCTGTTGGTGAGTTACAGTCAATGGGAGCGTAGGACATGGGTTGAGAACAGACACAAGCACTGGGCGTTGTTGTGCTCTCAAAGGGGTGTGTGTGTGTGTGTGTGTGTGCTTGAGAGGGAGAGAGAGACTGACAGACAGACAGAGGAGAAGAGGAGATGGAAAATGGATTCACTTTTGCACGCAATATTTCTGTAAGTTATTAATAACCTAATCAGAATGCTGCTTTGTCACTTTTTGACCTGCCGCCCAAACCCATGATATTTTCCTGAACCCACCCATGGTCAACAAACGAGACCCACGGGTTGTGGGTCAACTTGCGCATCACACACACTCATAGGGGATTCCTCCTAGTGAAAGTGTAGTGTACTGAACCCCTGTCGTCGGACAGTCATGCAGTGACTCATGATAACAAGACTGAAAGTTGTGAAATGTGAACAGTACAGTCTGCTGATTTTAAAAGTCTTGTAGTGTGAACTTTAGTGGTGTCACATTCCTGAACAAATCTTTCTTTTTGAACAACTCTTAAAGGGCATTGTTGGCATGAGGCAGGAGTGAATGAATCCAAAACCTGCTTCAGTATGGTACATGCCCAGTTGTGCCCACTTTCAACTGTGAGAGAGATTCTGTGAACCAAGCAGTGGTGAACCAGTAGAGTCAGGTCACTTAAAAAAGCTGGTCTTCACATCACTAGTGAACTTACTTAAATCCAGCCTCACAGAGATGATAGTAGCTCTGTCATCCCAACAATACAACTTGTTATGTAGTTTAGGTTGGAGGACTTGTTGGAGTTTACTTTCTCAGCAGGTCAGTGCTACAGTAACTAGGTAGGTTGCACCATCAGGTACATTCCTTCACTACACCCACCCAACAGATGGAATAATGGGGAAGAGGTGAGTGTTCATGTTACCTTGTGCACACACTGCTTTGTCCCAGATTTGTGATTTTAAACGCACTCCACAAATGCTCCAAATGCACATTCACCAGCTCCTAGACAGCCCCATGACACCACCTAGAGTAACCCCTGAGCTATTTACGGCACAGCAATTCATATGATGGGTGAGCAAGCACACAGAAGCAACGGACACATAGCAAGAGAGATAGAGAGAGAGGGAGAGTAGCAGGAACCGACAGAGAGACGCAACAGGGGTAAAAAAACATGATGTCAAAGCAGGTGTGAAAGTGAAAGATGGAGGGGCATGTGGGCAGGTAAGGGGAAAGAAGGTGAGGCTGAAATATACACCGAGGCAGACAGATGAGGGTGGGAAAAGGACAGAGGGTGATAGGGCGATGTGAAAAGTTGAAAGTGAGCGAGATGGAGCCGTGAGAGGTGGAATGATGAAAGATGGAGATGGAGTGTGGTAAAAATTGGCAGGGAAGTGGAGAGATGGATGGAGAGACCTCCTCACCTCTTTGCCAGAATTAATACCAGCCTCTCAGAAAACCGCAACAAAGCAGTCACATAACCACAAAAAAAGTCGCCCCAGAGTTGCCATGGTAACCACTGACACACACCATAGCAACCAAGGTTACAACTGTACAATTTGTCTTGTATATTGAATCTAGTCAACACACGGGATTATATATGTCACACACCAACGTCTCTGTGCTGTATCAACAAACTGTAGGCACCAATTATTTATATTTTGTGTTGAAGTCAGAGCATACACACATTTATAAATGCACACACACACGCACACACACACACTGGACATGCATGCACAGACTCAGACAGCCAATCAAACAGAGGTACTAATCCTCTCACACCATATAAGTGAGGAGAGAAAATCATTAGACAAATCCACAGCCTTAATCACTTCTGTGGCTCTTTATCATACAGTCCCCATGGCTCGCACCAATTGAAACATTACACCAGCCATTACATTCCTGTAATTTGCAATACCACCTCCCTGACTTTCTTCTCTGCCTCTTCTGCTTGGTGTATTTTCCTTCTTCCATTGTCTACTTCCCTCTCTGCCTCCTCAAAAGAAATGTTTTGCCACAGCCTCCCTCTCTCTTTCTCCCAATCCTGTCATTTGAAAAATTAATTGAGTCTAAAAATGGCCGACTTGGCCAAGACTTCCGCTGGTGAAACCCCGTTTGTCGATCGTTTTGGACAGTCCATTAAAGGCGGTGATTAGGAGAGGAATCTTGCTAATTAGGCAGTTTAACAAGGCAGAACGTCTATGGTAATGGGGAGGCGCTCATACACAAGTCCCGAAGTTTGGCGGAACAGACGAGATACTCTGTCCCTTTAAGTGCAGACTAATAGTCTAGTGACCTTACAGTGGGGACAGCGACTGCCTGCTGAGTGTGTGCTGATGACAGTGGCTGTATTATATTAACAGATTACTTTGTCAAAGCCTTGTTAAAGGCGGTGGATGCTGGGTTGCTATTAATTCAAAACATGAATTTACATTTCCCACACTAAGCCAATGCCTGTAGCTATGTTGGTTTACAGTGAGTGAGTAGCTCGATGCTGAGGATCTTGTAACTGATGATGTTGTAGGAAACAGCCCCTTCTGATTAATACAAGTTTAAACATGTTGTCTTGGGGCACATAGTTGTTCTTTAAGTGTAAACACTGAAGCAGCAATCAATACTTTCAGAGAAAAAAAAAGATCACCATACACCTACACCTACATAGGATTAAGACACAGACACTGTGGTGACTTTGGCTCTTTTTTTGTTGTTATTTTTCATCTTTTTGTGATCATTTTGTGTCTCCTTGTTGTTGTTTTGTGCCTCTTTGTGGTTACTTTGTCCCTTTACGGTCATTTAGTGTCTCTTTGTAGTCATTTTGTGTCTTTTTTGATTGTTTGTGTAGTTATTTTGTGTCTTTTTAGGTTGTTTGTATAGTTATTTTACAGTCTTTTTGTGGTCTTTTTAGCCCCTGGACCTGTGATGGTAGGCCCCTTCAGTAATCCATCAGTGATGTGATATGCCAATGTTGTGTTTGAATCTTACTGCACTGCCCCCTAGTGGCAAAAAAACCCCCCAATTAATTAAGCTTTGAATGATAGAATTAATGAAACAATTATATAAAACATGCTGACTTTTTGCCCTGGTAAATGTGCAAGCTAGCTATGTTGCCAACTAGCTAGCTGGTAGCGTAGACTGTATCAAAATAATAGAGCCATCATAATGTTATCCACGGACTGATGTTTTGAAGCCTCATGTTTGGCATAGCAAGTCAGATAATGCGGTGAGATATTTTGGCTTAAGCTAGTAGGAGAGTCTCACATAGCTAGACCTATCTCTGCAGCGCTGTACGTCAGTGCTAGAGACAGGGCTGAAAACAAGCTTTGGCTTGTTTTCATTTCTTTAAACCATTTACAATTGTCTTGGGCAGGATGAAACGATGGTGCTCTTGCAAAAAGTGTCTGGGGGGAACGGTTTTGGTGGAACATTTGCAAGTGAGGAGGCGAGCACTGTTGATAAAATAACCAATACTCCGCAAAAGAAAACGAAGCCAATAACAGTAACAGATAGGGCTGGGTATCATTAAAGAAAATACGATAACAGTACCAATACACTACCTTAAAGTGACATCAATACTAAGTACTTCATTTGATACCCTTTATGTGAATGGCTTCAAAGCCTGTTGGGAGCGTTTAATGGCTCAGTGTTTGGTGTTAGTGCTGTGCTAACCGGCTAGACTCGCAAGCAGGGAGTCAGGACGGTTTGGAATCAAACCCCTGGTGCAAAAAGGGATCGAATTCAGGTATCGTTTGATTGGAAATGTTTCGAAAGATGTGGCAAATCAAGTCTGACAAGTTAACTTGCCAAAACTTGCCATTTATGGCGTGTTAGTTGTTAGCTTAGAGGTTGTTGTTTCCTGTAGCGAAGGGGATTTCAGCCAATGGCAGGCTTATAGCCACAGTCTACATCCGATGAGTCAGGACTACTAGTAGGATAGCTAGCAGCCATAGTTTAGGTAACCGCACAGTAGTCACTATGTCACTCCAGCACCACTTATTTTACGAAGATGCGTGATTGGATTTCATTGTGCTACTTCCTGGTGAAACTCGTCACTAGGGCAGTATATGATTTCATAGAAAAGAGATCCTCTGTATTCTACATTGTTCACTAGGACACAGCACAGCTCCATCCTTTCTGTTTATTTTTACCCTGAAATAAAACAGTCTCGATATTAAGTGGGCTTTGGAGAAAATGGGAACAGCAGTGCCAATCCACTGCCAGTAAGTGAGAGCCCCTCTGCACCCTGCAGCACTACAGTCAATGATGATTGATTACTCCCTCACAGTCTCATAACTGCACTCATTACTTGTTTCACAGTCATTCTCTAGCTGGGCACAACACAAGACCTGTCTTTTCACAAGTTGGCATAATCAGATTGTAAAATAAAAATGTACTAAGCGTCTGTTATGGGGAATTAAAGGATGTTTTTAACATTATATGACATATGTGATCCTGGCTTTTCCTAACAAATAACCCAGGTTATCTCTACTTTAAGAAACCTCACTGAAGCATATGCGCATCGGCATGTTGTCTGTGGTCTTTCATACTCCGTAATTAGCTCCCTGGGTTTTCTTGTGGGTCATAAGGTTGCTGGTGAGACTGAGCCATAGGGACAGTAACAATATATTCTCTGTCTTCTCTGAGACGGCAGGATCTGATAGTGATGGTTTCCTCTATTGTGTGCGATACCCAGATGAGTGTTTAAACACTCACCTAGCAGCAAGTGGTATAATCACGGTGTGGGATCCCACAGCCACTTTTTAGCAGCTTAATTAGATGTGCTGCTCTTAAAGAAAGTTAATCAGTGGAGAGGAAACTTCTGCTTTACTGCCCTTATGCTCAACGACAGAGACAGCTGAACACACACACACAGTGCTACACACTCACACAACGTTCTGTGACACAAACCAGCAAAGTGCTGAAATGCTGCACACTTTTCTTTTTCTTCTTGCTCTTCCTCCTTCGTGTCCTCGTCTTTCTTTACACACATGCAGGGCCTTACCCCCCCCCCCCCCCCCCCCCCCCCNCTCTTTCTTTCTCTCTTTCATTCACATACACACTTAAACATAACGACTCAACACGCAGCTGTTCCAAGTCTTGGCATCAGTGATTGTGACAGTAATTACCTGCCTAGTGGAGGTGGAACTCGTGTGCGCTGAGAGCTAGAAAATAGCAATCTGGAAGAATGGTGCAGGATGGGGAGCACGCAGTACACACTGGGAGACTTTACACAGCCCTCTGTTACAACTCCACCACCAAACTGTCTGCTTAATTTGGCACAAGGACAGCCCAATACGGTCCATTGCCCCAGTCAAGGCCTTCATTGGTTGACAGAAAGTCAAGTCAGAAAGTGTTCTGAACTGGTGACGAGACTGCAATGGCTTCAGTTCAGAGGCATTAAGTGACAGTTTGTTATCCAGAGAGACATATGGATGCATTTTAAGTGTACTTTATATCATATTTAGCAGTAGTGGAAGTACATTTACTTAAGTACAATTTAAAAATACTTGTTCTTTACTCAAGTACTACCATTCTATGCTTATTTGTACTTCGACTTCACTACATTTAAGAGGAGAAAATTGCACTTTTTACAACACTACGTTTATTTGACAGTCACTGTTACTTTTAATATACATAAAATGTTTGTAAGGTATGATGCAGTACTATTCTACTAACCTACCCAGTACACAGCAGGACAGACATGAATAACTATAGGCCTATTAACATCCTGCCAATCACCTCTAAAATAATTGAGAAATGTGTGCTTACACAACTAACTGAGCATCTGAACCTTGGCCATACTCCGTTGCACCCCGCACAATTTGGCTTCCGGGAACACCACTCGACAGAGTCGGCCATTAATTTATTTTTGGAGAAAACTAAACAGTTTCTTGAT
This sequence comes from Epinephelus moara, assembly GCF_006386435.1. NCBI lineage: Eukaryota > Metazoa > Chordata > Actinopteri > Perciformes > Serranidae > Epinephelus > Epinephelus moara. The sequence continues at coordinate 14,223,421 of NC_065527.1, forward strand.
AAATCAGTGTGTGTTGGTGCAGTATTCCTGGATTTGAAAAGGGCGTTTGATACGGTTGATCACGCAGTGCTGTTAAACAAACTCTCTTCTTTTAATTTCTCAGATCAGGCGACCATGTGGATAAAATCATATTTATCTAATAGGAAACAGTGTGTTGTTGTTGAGGGGGTTAAGTCCTCTCTTCTCACATGTTCAGTGGGGGTCCCGCAAGGTTCGATCCTCGGACCAATACTCTTTTCACTTTACATTAATGACATGCCACTTGTATGCAAAAACACCCACATACAAATGTATGCAGACGACGCAGATATACTAACATCAGCAAAAACTACTCAAGAGGCTGCCCGCATACTCACAATGGAATTGACTCACATTCACAAATGGCTCAAAATATCATGTCTATTGTTAAATACAAAAAAAACTGTCTGCATGTATTCCTACAACCAACTATCCACAACTACAACAAGAACTATGAACTGGACTTTGCATTGTTGCAGTTTTACACTCCATCTACACACCCCAAACAGTCCCTTCTCCTCTGGCTGCTGTTTATTATTTATTTATCGATTTATTTCTCTTTTCGTTTTTCCCTTCTCTCTCTTATTATTTATTTATTTATTTATTTTGTCTCAGGCTCCAATGTTTGCCATGTACTTTGCAAAGTAACTAACACCTCTTAGAAAATAGCTCTACAGCACTTGTATGTCTAGTGTTTTACATTATTCCAGCACTTTAACCCTCAATGTCTCTACATCTACTACTGATATCTATCACAACTGATCACAACTACAACAAGATCTATGTACTGGACTCTGCATTGCTACAGGCTTACACACTATCCACACACCCCATACAGCGCCTTCTCCCCCGTCTGCTTGTTACTTGGTTGCACCCAGAAACAAGACATAAAGCTTACACATACTTAAGACACTGGAGGCAACATGATGTGTGCAATACTTCTGTTATGTGTCGCTGGCCCACTCTATACTGCGACGATAAGATTGTTATGTGTTTTAATGTATCTTATATTGTAATTGCATATTCTATGTGTACTGTATTGATTTTTTATTACTTTTTAGGAACCATGCCGATAAACATCTGGCAGGGGGACTACCAATGTAAATCAGCCCCTGGCTGCAATTGGGTGCATCTACATTTTCTTTTTTTTCTCTTTAAAAGGAATGTTTCTTGATGTACACTGTCCCTTCTTAAACAAATAAACTATTAAATAAATAAATAAATAAATAAAGTTTCTAAAACTGGCTCTAAATTGATGAACTACAACATTAAAATGCTCTTATGCAAATTCATTATTGAGAAAAAGAACAATATAATATTCTATATAACAATATGACACCATGACAGGAGCCACTCTGCATGATGAGTACTTCAAGTTTTGTTTTTGAGTATGTTTTTCTGACTTGGACCTTATTTTGGAGTTTTTTGTTTGTGCTCCTTGTTTCATGTTATTCATTCATGTTTAATCTGTCTTTGTGTGTTTTCCCGCCTGTTCTCTGTCATACCTGTCTCGTTAGTCCCTCCCTGTTCCCAGAGTCTTCCCCTCACACGTTCTGTATTAGTCTTGTTTGCTCCACCCTAGTGTTCCCCTCCACGCCATTGCTATTAGCCAATCTCCATTTCTCTCCTTAGTTTTCTGTGTATATATACCTGTGTGTTCCCTTTGTTCTTTGTCAGTTTGTCCCACGTTCATCTTATGCTCATCCCCGTGTTCTTGGTGTCATTCCCTGCTCCGTTTCCTGCCTGATGTTCTGTTTGGATTTTGGATTTGAGTTCAGCGTATTATCCCGGTTGGTTTTCAGTTTAGTTTTGGTTCAGCTTTCATTTGGACTTTTAGTTACCTGCCTGTACATGCTGCATTAAAGCTTGCTTTTTGTTAAAAGTTCGACCTGCCTGTTTGTCTGCATTTGGGTCCTCCTTGAACTGATACATGACACTACTTTTACTTAAGTAAAAGATCTGAATACTTCTTCCACCACTGCTGATACGACGACCTCTAGAGACGGCCAGTTACAAAGAAACTGAAGATATTAACATATTAAAGTATCTATATTTTGATACTTGGATGAAAAAGTGAACAAAATTATATACTTTAAATCTTCATTATTTAAGCCCAAATGTCATGATGTTCATATTGTGTGTGTTGTATAATATTTCAGATCATGTTGTTTTCAAAAAATGTTTGCAGAGCTGAAACTATTTGCTTCTGGTTTTCTTGGTCTTTTATATTAAACTATATATAATTGGGTTTGGGGCTGTTAGTAGAACAAAACAAGCAGTTTGAATAAGTCATCTTGAGCAATGATCAGTATTGAAGATAATTTACATTTGCCTCAAATTACTGTACAATGTGTGACTGTAACGAGCAGCACCCCACCAAATACTGCTCCAGTGATGGACAGGTGGTAAGGTTAGTCACCTGGATGGCAAACTGATGACAGAAGGTGTCACAGCACTCTCTCACAGCCATCGCAGTGCAGAGCTACAGACAGATTCTGTTATTTCAGCTACACTACGGGCAAACAGGGACACACTGATCCTTACACTGTGATCAGAGGTGTTTGTGTCTGTCAACAAATAAGTCGACAGAGCACACAGTGACACACAAACACTGTTGGTCTTTTTGAAAAGTCCTGAAACGGAGCTGTGGGATGACCGAAAATGAGACTTAAATGTGTTAGATCTATTCTCATCTAAGCTATTTAAATGAGCAGGCATCTATTTGGTGTCCTCTCACTGCTGTTAAGTGAATTTATCCTGAAAGTTATTGCTTATTAACCGTCTCTCTAACCACTAGGTTTAGCCTGATATGCCTTGATTTATTCAAATGGTGTGAAGCATGGAAAAAAATCTCTCACTATGAGCACTGAAAAAGTTTAATCCATTTCAAAGGCCACTGCTAACGCAACAGAAAAACTTTTCTGTGAGTACAAATCAAGTGAAAGCCTTGCCTACTTTCACTTTCACCCATTTATCACACACTGTTTCCAGGTCCGACCTGCCCGAGCAGGCTTCGGATGACGTAAAAGGGGATCACATGGCAGTGAACCCAGCACTCCCCTTATATTTACTCCTGGCCAGGCCATCAGAACCAATTTGTCCAGCCAGGCTCCGCTGCCTTCAGTCTGCCCCATCTTGCAGTTGAAATCCATCGTTAATTTCCTCTACCTTGCAGCTCAAGGACAATCCATTTGTGGCGTACAGTACCACTCCAATTCCCTTGTGTTAGAACAGAGCCCCTGCCCAGGTAGCTGAATGTTTGTTGCCACTCGACATATAGCCCTGCTCTTACTCATACAGTGGTGCTCAACCTGCGGATATGGGGGGTGAAATAAGCACGGATGTCTGTGGTTATCACAGTGCCTCTCTGAGTGGTATGAGCATGCCAGACAAAATGTGAAATGTCCCAAAGAGGAGGGTATGAGTGGGGTCAGGTGGTGAGTTTGGGCTGGAACGAGACACTCAGTAATGTCTGTGATAAGGATTTTAACAATAAGTGGCAAATATTAATATGACACAGACAGAGAGTGTGTTTAAAGAGGCTGTAGAGGCATCTATTCAGCAACTTTTGAAACAGCAGTAATGACACAAAAGGTACTGCTTGTGTGTTTTTGACAAATAGACAATATACAGTAGTCTCTTAAAACACTGTATACTGTACCGACCCCACTCTGATTGGATGCACTGTGACACACTGATACATTAAGCTGCAAATATTAGTCAATTAATCGACTATTTTGCTAGTTAAGGCTGAAAATTCACTGGTTTCAGCTTCTCAAATGTGAAAATTTGTAGATTTATATTGTCTTAAGAGTATCAGCTGAGTATCTTAATGGTGACATTAAATTGATCTTCAGGAAACTGCGATGGACATTTTTCACCATTTCCAGACCGAATGAATAATCAGTGTTTGGAGAAAAAAAATCAACACTCACACGTTATAGCAGCCTAATATGCAAGGTTACAAGTTGTTTCAAAATTGGGGATGGACAAATATGAAACAGGATTTTTCAGGAATCCTCTGCCAGAAAATTCAGAGCATCAAACACTTAATTTCCTGCTTTCTGGCACACCTTTATGCACATTTTTGGGCTTTTTCTGTATTCATTTATGGAGCTGATGTCTTTATTTATTCATTCATGCTCATGCTGTTAAGGATAATCCCAGCTATAACACACCCTGGACAGGTTGCCAGACTATGACAGGGCTGACACATAGAGACAAACAACCATTCAAGCTCACATTCACACCTACGGGCAATTTAGAGGCCCCAGTTAACCTAACCAGTATGTCTGTGGACTGTGGGAGGAAGGAGGGAAGGGAGGGAGAATCCAGAAAGAACCCATACTGACACGGGGAGGACATGCAAAGTCCACACATAAGGGCCTCTGTCAGCTGAAGGGTTTGAACCCAGAACAAATGCATATGTCCAAAATATTGAGGGGGGGGTGTCCTCTGAGCCCCTCCTTAAATCTACACCTATGCTAATATCTGAAGTGCAATAGACAAACCATGTAAGCCACTGAAAAAATACACACCCAAGAGTGTGCCTCAGCTGCCCACAGAAACAATGGAACTAAGATGTAAAGCCTGAACATGAATTGAAACTGATCAGAAAGACAATAAAGGCCTGGAGAACAGGAGCAGGGCAGCTCAGCTCGACTAAACGTGGAGAAAACGTCAGCTGTAACACATTGCTGATTTCCAAGAATCCTCCAAAGGAAAGGAGAGAATGATCATTATAAGAAAGAAGAAAAAACAGAAGATAAAGAGGAGAGAGTTCAGACAAAAGATGTCGTTTGGAAATGCCTCAGTGTGTGCGCCTCAGCCCGGGTAAAGACTCGCTGTAATGCCGCCGCCGACCAATTAATTTTGATAAATGCGACTGCTGGTTTCAGACCGGCGGGATGAAGCTCGCACCCGCCTGCAGGACTTGTCGGGCCAAAGATCAGAGATAATAAAGGTTAACTTCACATGCGGAGAAAAATCACGTGTGGACAAGTCAGAGAAGTTGGAATTTATTCAGGTGTGTTCGTGAATATGTGGATCAAATCTGTGGCACAGGCTGCAACTTGTAAATAAGTTGTGCAAATGTGAGGTGTGGAGCTGGGAGCCTGCGTGAGCGCACGGTTAACCCTTTGTCGCTGTCTGTGGTGCTGCTGAGCGTTCAGCACCGCGGACAGCGACAGCATCAGCCTGCTAATTGCTGTGGGAGCGTCTCTTGCTTTCTTTTCAGTCTGCTGCTGAGACATGAAACAATGTTGAGTTACCTTGAAGTTAAAAGTCTGTCTCAGCACAAAAACAAAGCAGGCCTCAGATATCTGGTGCCCTGATGTATACATTTGCATCACAGGCTACACATCACCCATGTTCTTTATTACATTTTGCACATGTAAAGCTTTTAATCTATTCAGTTACATCCAAGAAATGGGCTGAAATCTTCTTTGTCAAGCTCCGAGGACACAAGCCAACCAGCAACTTAACCTAAAGCCACTAAAGCTGCTAAAATACCTGAGTCTTCTAAAGAATAATTAAAAGCAAACTTACGAGTGCCATCAAACCGTGTGGCTATAGTGTCCAGAAACGTGTTCTGCGGTGCTAATAATCCCTTCATCACAGGCATTTTCCCTGCCTGGTATCGAAGTCCCCATCAAAGTTACTGAAGAGAAGGCGCAAGTCGTCCAAACGTGTGAGGCGCTCCCATTTAAGCCGCGGCACGTATATGAACAAGGAGCTATCCGGTCAACTCAGCACAATGCGATCCCCAGTCGGTGGAGGGTGCGCGTGCACGACGGTGCGCGCGCCCGCGTGTCTGGGGCTTCTGTTGCGTGTGTTAATGACAAGAGAAGATGAAGCCCACAGGTGCGGTTCAGGTAATAGCGAGGGACGAGCGGGGGAGAGTGAGACGCCCTGTCAGCGATGCCATTATTGTGCCGTTGGATTCAATGATCATCTCTCCACAGCGCGCAATGGTGGGAGGCATCAATCACTCTCTACAACAACTGTGATCAAATGGGAGTGTTGCTAGTTGACTTCACCATTAGAAACACAACTTTCATTTATTTACATTTATTTTTCTATATTTTTCTTAAAGAAATCATTTTGGATTTTTTTTTTTTAAAAATCACAGCATTAATGAAGTCAAAATGCGTAAATAGAAGATTGCCCAGGTATTATGCAAAAAAAAAAACAGACAGAGTAAACAGCATTCCTTCCTCCCATCACCCCAAACCAAAAACAATTACGCACAGAACCTTCATTTGCACATCCGTTCATAAATAAAACTGAAACAAAACACAGTAGCTGTACTGAAAACATGCTTCCGGAGATGCGTGTCTCATTTGCATTGTGTGTTGACTAGTGTCAACTGTCCACGCTGCTGCTCTCTCCAAGCGCACACAGGTACCTGTCAGCAGGCGCACAGCTGGCCACTGTGACAAGCGAGCTTTTAGCGCCATCTCATGGTGAGGTTATGGCCTGCAGGGAGGACGATGAGAGATGGGCTCAAGTCAAAACACCATAATCAGCATAAAAATGTTCAGCAAATTTATCCGTTGCACCATAGCGCCCTCATGTGGACAGCAAAGTGCAATGCTCCAATGTATAAAATAACTGAGAATAAAATGTCAGTAGACAGTATCAGAAAGATACCTGTCTTATTTTTTCTTAATTTAATTGTCTTATGTCGTGATAAGAGTGATAGAACGTGTTATAGAAGCCTTGAGATTTTGGTTTGCCCTTTGGTGAACCATGGGCACAAAACCACTGCTTTGGGCTCTGATAACTTCATGGCTGAGTAAAGTCTTTGGTGCATATGTATGTAACTCGGAGTGCTGCATATGAAGTTTAGGAAAGATCACTGATATGCACGAGCAGATTATGAGCAAATGGGCCCTTGGGCACAGATATCGTGTCTCTTTGTGGTCATTTTGAATTTTTCCTGGATGGTATGTGTTAATTTATCTTTTGACGTATTGCAAGGGAAGTTCAGGGTGGGCCCACTGACACTTTGGGCCCCCTGAGCCTGTGCACGGTACGCTCGTTCAGTAATCTATCCATGCTATTAAGTCTTAGTGTTTACTTTATTCTGTCTTCCATTTTGTTTGTTTTTATGCATATCAGTGCCCTAGATGATAGATGAACTGCTCTAGACCCGAAAGAGCTTATCATTTATTTATTTTTTATTTATTTTAAGTGTGATTATTTTACCTTATTTGTATATTAATTAAAATTTTATCATTCTAAAAATATAATACATTATTTGTATCTAAAAATATTTTTGTTTATTATTATTGCATAGTTTAAGTTGTATACCCTCTGAATTTGATCGCGTTGTTAAAGTTGTATTGTAAAAAAAAAAAACCTGGAAAAAAAAACAAAACTTTGTGTAGAATGTAGAAATAGAAGTATAGCAGAACAAAGTATGGTATCGCCTAAGATATAAACTATATGCATGCTTTGGGTTCACCTACAAAATGTATGTTACCAAATGCATTTTATTCTGAAGGTGACAGTTCATTACAGGACAGCAGTAACACTAATGCAAGTGAAATCTGTGAGCGTCTTGGTGAAACTAAACTATTCACTTACAACAGTCTCATAACCAATTAGTTCTTCCCCCAAAGAAAGTGAGAAACAACCAAACTTCAATGCGCACAAGTTAGTTGGCTCACCACAATGAGAGGGGATTATCACCAAGCTTTATAGCTCATTTTGTTAATAAGGACCAGAGCTATTTATATATTGACTAATGACAAGATACACCAACTGGTTCATGAGCAAGCCTCAGTGAAATGGTGGACGGGGCGATTCTGATGTAATCATTTTGAACACCGCCTCAAGTACTCATAAAATCCCAGTTTGCAAACTCTAGTCTGTAAATCCACAAATGGGATTGCACCCAAAGTTTTTCAATTACACGCCTCATGTTGCAAGTACAAGACACCTCTAGCAAGTAACAACAATCGCATACATATGCAGGCAGATACCAACTCCAATCTAGGTCAATCCCATTACCATCAGTGCCGCAGCAAAGGGCTAAACACAAGTCAAGCACTGTGCCTCCTACTCAGAACCTCCACGACAGTGAAGCAGCTGTTACAGCTGTTATGTCATTTAGACAAAGTGAGGTCATCGAGTGCTGTGAGGCTGACTGCTGTGAATCATATACCACCTCAGTGGCTTCAAACGAGCACACAAACTGTACAGTATGTGCCTACACTCATACAAAGCAAATACATGAAGAAACACGTGAGTCATGTCCCTAAGGTGAGGCAGCGTGAGACACAGAGATATACTTCCATAAAGTGTGAGCTAATAAAATTAAAACAGACAGCCAACGCACGGTGATGCTTCACCTGAGTGATTAAGTGCTTAATGCATCATTTAAGCCTGATCACCGCTCCAAACACACATTTTGTTTGTATGTGTGTGTGTGTGCGTGTCGAAGTTAAGTTTGTAGTGAAGTGACAGTTGAGTCAAAGTGAGTCACTCTTGCTCACAGTGTTACCTCACCAGAAGCTTTATTAAACCAGCATCAACATCTTTATTTTTGTAGCACTTTATAAAACAAAGTTACAAAGTGCCTTTCAACACAATTAAGACCAAAGTGTAATCAGAAACCCAAGTACTATAATTAAAATAAATAACTTAAAAAGCTTGAAATACAAGAAGGAAGCTTGACCTCAGAAGGGCTGCAAAGTCAAACTCCAGACTACACTACATCCTTTAAGACTATCATTACAACCTCAAAGTGTTTTATCAAATCCACATGCAGCCAGTTTAGAGGCTATAAGAGTGTAATGTGTTCTCATCTTCTGGAGTTCTTCTTCTGCATTTTGAATTTGATGCTGTGGTGAGATAAAAGCATTAACGACTCTTTCAAGAAAAGTGAAATTTGGGAAGTAAGGAAGCTGTTTGTACTACCCCGTTTCATCAGACATTCTTATATTAATTAATTCAAAAGATGAGTTAGATAAAAGATTACAGACATCACATAAGATCGTTTAACAGTCTTATTCTGATTGAAGGAAACTATTAAAGCTGGAGTAGGCAGTTTCTTTTGGAGTTACTGTGCAAAAATCCCATAATAACCTGAACCTGAAACTGTTTTAATTTAAGCAGTCTGGGAAAAACTAGACTTCTGCTCCTCCTCTTGGCTGTTTTCACACTTTAGAAAACCTAGCCTGAGACGAAAGACTTTGGCCAATCACAAGTCATTTCAGAGAGAGGGCTTTCCTATTGGCTGTTCTACAAATGCAGATGTGCGTGCACCCTTAGACGGTGAAAGCCTTATAAAATGGCGGAGATTCCTGTCGAGAAAGAACTAGTTTTAACTGCTTACACTGCAAAGCAACCTAAAAAGAGAGTCTGAGAAGAAACTAAATTACACACATGTCAATATCAGCAAAGTGTTTCAGAGATGGAGAGAAAATGTTGCTGATAGTTTAGCCTTCTGCTGACTGGAGATAAAGGCTCATAGCTGCAGCTTCAGGTTCATGTTTATGTAGCTAATGTTAGCTACAGCCTCGAATCAAGGTGCGTCCTTCACATCACTCCCTGCCGCTACAAACCACCTTGCTGGGAGGACAGTGTGCAGCAGCTCTGGTGATGGACTCCCAGTCAGCGGCCACAGCAACTTGAATCCAGCCAGTGCAAACCCAAGCTCCAAAACAGGACTATCCACCAGATCAGCAAACTTTATGTGCTGCCGCTACACAGATAAGACCATGCAGACACTGCTGCTGGCCATCAGCCTGCTGTGATACCCGGTGATGGGGGGTTTGCGCTGGCTGGATTCAAGCTGCTACAGCCGCTGACCAAAGGTCTGTCTCCAGAGCTGCTGCCCACGCTGCTCCCGGAGATGCAGTCCACAGTGCCTGGGAGAAAAGTGGAGGGACCATGGGGTGACATGCTAGATTTCTATCTACCCCAGCTTTAAGGCAATGCCTCTCAAATGAGGTTACGGGTATCTCTAGGGGTACTTTGGAGTACTGCAGGGGGTGATGTGAGATTGTCGAAAAGGGTTAAAGCCACAGTGTGTAGGAATTTCTTCCATCTAATGTTGAAATCCTATATTGCATTCAAACGGATAGCGCACTCTAGCGCCTCACTGTTACAAACCTGTATTGCAACTACGGTAGCCGCTGTGTACCAAAAAGCTATGATAACATTGATGAAACCATGTCATCCGATACTTCATGGAGCATTCATTCAGGCTCCGCTGTCAACTGTTAGTGCAAACAGCGGCTAACAGCGGCGCAGGCCTGTGATTGCATTACCTTTCTCCTTCAGCAGCAAATCCAAAATTCTCCTTTTACAAGAATAAGTCAGATTATTGGTGGAGGTAATAATACACCAATGATGACATATTTATGAATGCAGACATCAACTTTTGCCAATAAACAACTGAAAAAGCTACACAATGTCCCTTTAATTTAAAAGCTATCAATCATGCCTAATTCCCATACACAATTATTCTATAATAAGTTCAGCAAAAATGTAAGTAAGTTAAATAAACCCCACTTTATATTCAATATGCCTATTATCAATGCAATTGTTAACTGCCGTAAACTCTCAACTGCCACAACAAACTCAATCAAGTTCACATTTAGGTTTGTTCACTGTGTGTTTCCACCAAAATCATTTTGCACTGATGAGGAGCTACTGAAAAAACTTAGCTAACTAACTAAACTAACTAAGCTTAAAGCACATGACAAGGATATAATTGAGCTTTACTAAATTGTAAAAGATTATGTGACAAGCTCCTGTGTGGAAGTCTTAAACTAAATGCACTAAATTATTATGATTGCATCCATTTTTGTTTTTGGGAAAATGAGACTATCACAGTGAACTTTGCTGCAGTCTGTGTTTTGCAGAAATATACACAAGACAAATAAATTTAAGCAGTGCACAATAACATATTAATTTATTTTTGGATGAGTGAAGTGCTGCTCTACTGTAGTCCCAACTCCACTCCTCTCTCCTCTCTTTGTGTTCTTTGGTTGGTTTTATTAACAGCCTTGATTAAACTCTAATCAGATCTGGCCTCGTGCCTATGTAACATACAGTCATGCATTTATGCGTTAAGACTCCTTTGCTGCGCTGCAAAGGCAACACTGTGCCAGCATTTTAACTTGATGATTTTTACGATGCCCTCGGGTGCCATACAGGAATTGGGCATGGCTGTTTAAAGATATGGCTATATGTTCATTTTACGCACATAGCTTGACACTGCTAATAGCCCACATTGTATTTGCAGTATGTACACAGCCACATTCACACACACAATAGTCATCACTCACAAACCACTCTGCACAAGCCATCCTAATACAAGCAAATGTAAAAATGACACATGACACTGCGTGCTCTCTTCTAACCCAGTGCTTCCACCTTCTATCTTTTGTCCTTTATTCTGTCCTCTCATCCTTATCTCAGACAAAAGCTCAAGACATTTATTTTCTTTCTCCCCACAAAACAAAACCCATCAATTTTTCAATCTACTCGGTAAGGAGGGCACGTCTCACATCTGATCCTGAGCTCACAATCTCATCTGAAATCCGGAGGTCCCCGCATTCAATCGTGAACCTCTTTTGTCAAAGACTTTGCGATTTGTATACACACATCTAAACCACTCTAACCTGAGGCTAAGTTTTTCACAGCCAATATCTGATATCTGCGCTGGTACATTAAGAGGCCGGGGAGCCTGTACACACCCAAGATCAGGGGAAACCTGAGGAGATACAGCTGCCTTCAAGCCTAGTTCTGGCACAATGTCAGATACAATTATTGTATGGATATGTAATATGTCTGTAGAAAGAGGTTTCTGGGTTAGGGTGTTTCAGATAAGAGGCATGACAAGGACAGTGGTGAAAAACCAGAGCATCAATGTAAAAATACTTATTCGGAAGTTAAAGTCCTGCTTTACTATCAGAGTTAAAATGCACTTAAAGCAATACCTCACCCAAAAACTGACCGATTATATACCGATTAGTCATTCTGTGTTGCCTTGAATAGAAAACATATGAAGAAAACACAGAAAACATATTGGTTATTGATTGATTGGGGACCACGTTTAACAATAGCAAAACCATATAAAAACATCTGTTTACAAACTCTCACACAGCTGGTGCAGTATAATCAAGTGTAATGTATCCACGCGTATGCTCAGTACTTCCAAAACACATGCATTTTCGCTAAAACCTTATGATTTAAGACTGAACTGAAAGTGAAACTTACCTACGCTCTCAAAGCCAGACTCTATCACCAAGGTTTTTTTTCAAGAAAACACACGTGTTTGGGAAGTACTGAGCATAAGACTGGATAATAAGACTTTGATTATACTGCACGAGTTGTGTGAGAGTCTGTTAATGGATGTTTAGATATAGTTTTCCCTATGTTAGACCCCTATCATTCAATAAATCAATATGTTCGCTGTTTTCCGTGGAGGCATGCAAGAAACACAAAGTATTCCTTTAAAGTAGGCTATCAGAATGAAGAGAAACAAGACCTGTGACTGGTACTGTATATTATTAAATATGACATTATTATATTATTAAAAACTGATGCATCAGAGCAAGGTAGAGTGACACTGTAGTAGCTGATTGAAATGGAGCTACTTTGATTACTTATTATACAGCACAGTTAGTGTAATCCAATGGTTCCAGGTCACAAGATAAATTGGAGGCGGTGTGAGATGACAGAACAACTTTGTATTCATTTTGAACTTTAAATATTAAATGTGCTGGCACCCCAGTATATTGCTGAACCTCTCTGCCCCTGCTTCAGCTCCCGACCTCTTAGATCTTCAGAACAATGTCTTTAAATGTCCCGCAATTGAAGCTGGTGGGTAAAGGAGATCGTGCCTTTGTAGTAGCTGCTCCAAAACTTTGGAATAGCCTTCCGCTCTCAATCAAATGCTCCCCCTCCACTGACACTTTTAAGACAAATCTTAAAATGTTCACATTTCAATGACCTGTGGTCTTAATATTTTAGTATTTTATAATCTTTTTACCGTATGTAACTGTTCTTACCGGTGTTATTCTGTTTTATATTTGTGTACATTTTATATCGCTATATATTTGTGTGTCAGTCTTTTATTTTGTACAATAAACTTGAGTTTAAGTTTAGGAAATTAAATAGACATCTGCATAGACGTCTGACAACTACTGATTAAAAAATATAAAGAAAGCAAACTGCTACGCTACAACAGGCAACCACTTGCTGCCATCAAAATACTTTTTTAGCAGATGTTATTTCAAAGTCATAAAACGGTAGTCAAGAAGTCACAGTATAGTATGTTAAAAAAAAAGTAACCAAAAACTAATAAAATAACTAATAAAATATGTCATAAAAAAGTCAGAGTGTGTGCGGCCCTCAATCTTATATTGACTCCTTAAAATGGCACTCACTCATCAAAACTTTAAGCATCCCTGATAAGATTTTGGTTTCAAAATTATTTAAAATGGTCCCTTTAGCTGTTCATTTTCTAATAATTTTTTGGTGCATGCATGTGTTAAGGCAACTTGCGTGTGTTGGTCTGCACAAACATTCATTTGTGAGTGTCTGCATGTGTTTTCTATCACATTGTGTGTACTAAATCATGAGCGTTTGTGTGCATCTGCAAACTTCAGAACATGAGTATGCATGAGCAAAGGAAACAGAGATGTGCAATACTGAGTGTTGGCAATCCATTTCCCCTTTAACGCGCCAACATGATGCCTCCACCCATCTAATGGCAGCAGGCTCACTAACCATATCATGAGTTTATAATAACCACATCACATCCATGGCGAATGAGGTGGAATGAAAATCTAACCTAATTTGGAGAGATACACGACTGTGTGAGTAGTAGGGTGTCCCCTGAGATGAGGCTCCGATTGAGGGAGCCGTGTGCTGCACTGGTAGCATGCTCTGTGAGCGTGTAATGGTCTTAATTATCATTTAGCATGCCAGCCTCATTGACGACGTATCAAGCTAGTGATAAAATAGTGGAGCAGAGGGTGACAGAGAGAGAGATATATGAACATATCAACACTTAAAGGCACAGGCACACACAAAACAGCAGTGAATATCCCTTAAAACACACACACTCAAAACAGTAAAGTTAAACAGCAGCATACCCAGAGGTGCAGTTGGAGTGATACACATGCACACACACAAATTTCCACCCAGCTGAGTGACATCTCTCTCTCTGAATTAGTCACGATGAATGATGTGTAACCAGCCATGACTCGTTCTGGCTGGGGAGATAGCTAATTCACTTTGTTTAATTAGTCAAAAGTAGTAGAGCATGCTCTCTCTCCCCAAACATACACTCTGATCGCACGACATCCACCCATCTACGTGCCCCATTCTCTCTGTAGAAAAGATCTGTGACCACACCGGTGTAACATTTCATGGGGCAAGTATTTGAATCTTATCTGCCACTGAGAAGGATCTCTGACTCTTCCTCTCTCTTTCTCTCTCTCACAATCATACAACACGCACACACACCTGCCACCTTTTGCTTTGTGATACCTTCACCGAGATTACAAAACACCATTTAGGGATCACAGCGCCAGAGGTTCATCTCATCCCCAGAGGTCTGTGTGAAAGGGGCTCTGGTGATACTTGGCTGAAAGTTTCTGCAGACAAGACACAAGACAAGCTGTGTTCTCTGCTAATAGATTCAGCCGTACCAAAGCTTTGAGGTAAAGTGCTGAATTCTTTGACTTTTGCATGCTTTTGGTGAAACTACTTTGAGATATTTTACAGTGTGATTTCAATAAGTTACATTATTTGAGTCAAATGACTGAAATCAATTTCAGAATTATTTCTCACTTTATCTTTCTGTCTAAAGTACTTATATGTGAAGAAATACCCCGCTGTGTAATTCTAGTATAGTATAGTATAGTATAGTATAGTATAGTATAGTATAGTAAGGTAACTATAATGTATATATATATATATATATATATATGTATATATTGTATAATTTACTATACTTTACTGGTAGTACAGCACTATATACATATACTAACAGATATAGCCTATTGTAGCCTACTGTAGTGCAATAGTATAGTATAGTATAGTATAGTATAGATGTATATGTACTATACTCAGAACATAACATGCTATACTTATAGTATTATAGGCCCTATGGTCATTTATAGCCTACTATACTATAGTATAGCGGTATATATATATGGGAGTATTACATATAGCCTAGGGCAACGATGTTGTTGTGTAGGACAATATAAGCTACTACAATATTCTACTATACTATACTATAGTACACTAAATTACACTACACCACACTACGCTACACCCACACTACACAACACTATACTTTATTGAACTACACTACACTACACTACCCTGTGTAAATATAGTATCCAATTGTATTGTATTGTAAATGCACGATATATTGTAGTGGTACAGCACCCCTTACTATAGGATATACTATACTATACTACACTACACTACACTACACTATACTACGCTACGCTACGCTACGATACGATACGATACAATACTATACTATACTATACTATACTATACTATAATATACTATGCTATGCTATGCATAGAATCATAGGTCCATATTTCTTAAAGAATAGTATAGTATTACATTGTATTGTATTGTACATGCACAATATATTGTAGTGGCACAGCAGCCCTTACTACAGGATAGTGGTTCCCAACTGATGGGTCGCAGTCCAAAAGTGGGTTGCCTGTCCATCCTGAATGGACCACAACTGACTGGCAAATGTGTCCAGTTTGTAAAAACAAAAAACAAAAAAAAACAACCTTTATTTTGTAGCACAGTGAATTTACAGCACAGACCTTTTAAATTGAAGTGCTGTTTCCTTCTGCAGAGTGAGTGAATAATGGCAGCTACCTAAAACAGACAGCAGACTAGCTTGATCACATGGCCGAACGCAAGTATGATGCAGAAAACATTAAACTGTGTGGATCTTGAACTAATAATTGCAGAGAAATCTGGACCCAGTTGGGAACCACTGCTATAAGATATACTACCATACACAATACTAAACTCTACTACACTGCACAATACTATACTAGTATACGCCTATATAGGCTAGTACTGCCAGTATAGTATAGTATAGTATAGTATTGTATAGTAGAATAATGTAGTAGCTTATATTGTCCTACACAACAACATAATTGCCCTATATATGTAATACTCCATAGCATGTTATGTTCTGAGTATAGTGCATCTATATTGTAACATACTATACATCTACTGTATACTATACCATACTATATATACTATATCATATGTTTATACTGTACAGAATATTTTAGAAGCGTATCTCAGCAACTTTATAGCTACCGTGCTATACTGTGCTATAAGATACGATACGATACGATACTATACTGTACTGTACTGTACTGTACTGTACTATACTATACTATACTATTCTAGAATTACTTTAGACAGAAAGATAAAGTGAGAAATAATTCTGAAATTGATTTCAGAATTTGACTCTAATAATTTAACTTATTGAAATCACACTGTAAAATATCTCAAAGTAGTGTCACCATATAGTAGGCTATAGTACACTATAGTATAGTATAGCAGTATAGTAGTATAGTATACAGTACAGTATTTCATAAGCTACTGCAAAATACTATAGTATTGTAGGCTACTATAACATATCCAACATACTATATTACTGTAATTGGATATAGGTATAGAGTATATTCTTGGTTGCATGGAGTTGAGACTGTAATTATCTGCATATAAATCATAATCTTGTGACAATGAAACATCAGCGTTCAAAAGTTAATATCAGTCAGCCAGTTTCTCCTTGTCCTGCTCCACTTTGTTACCATGGAGAGCTCCAATACCCTAAAGACAATAATAAGTGCGTGCACAGCATGCGGCAGAAAATAATAAATAGATTTATGCGCAATTGTCACATTTAATACATTTACGGAGCGCGCTAGTGAATTCATTATTACACCATATGCTAATGCAGCTGGGTCCGCGTATTTATGAGTCTGTGTGTGTGGGTGTGTGTGAGTCTCTCTCTCTCTCTCTCCCCTCTGCCTCTCTGTCTCTCTCCTCGCGTGCGCAGAGGGCTTTGAAGTGCAACCAACAACTGCTGTCCCGGAGTCAGTGCTGGAGCCTAATATATGATAGGGGATGCACTCCAGGAGCTCCCAGCCGTGTATTGTTCTCTCTGGAGCCTGATCCACAGTAGCAGCATGTCCCGGTGCTCTGGATGGGAGGTCGCTCTCAACTTGCGCTAAGGCCAATATATCGTTACACCGGAAAGCGAAGCGCGGTCGGAGAACAAGGAGGGATAGGTAGATAGAGGCAAAACTACTTGGACAGTAAACACGAGACAATGCCGATGATAAAGAGACGGTTAATGTGAAGGAGAGGACGCATACCGACAGCCAAAAGAAACGGGTCTGCTCCTCAACTGGAGATCAATGGAAGCGAGGATAACATATGGATACGGCCGATGTCTACGGGATCGGGCTGTTGATGTGTGATGGCAGGTCGGACATGCACGTTGTGCCGACTGAAACAGGTTGGTTTCGCCTCGATCAAACTTCAGCAGAATCAGACGTGGGACGATTAGCGCGCATTTAGGTGCCGAAGATGAACTGAATCACTGTCGCTTACAGCGGCGCGCCTGGAGATGACAGCAGGTTCATTATGGGAAACCGCGCTCTATCATTCACTGGACTTTTACTGGATTTAGAGGGTTATACTAATCGCTGCATCTGGGTGAAGGTCATCCACTATTACTGATCCGGATATCCTTCAGATCTCAGTGTGTGTGTGTACGTGTGTGTCACAATTATGCTTTCTAGTTTCTTGTTAGACAGAGAAGTGTAAAAGACGCTCACCAGGTTTCCAGATTCTTGCTGTATTTAAGTAGGCTGTTATTTATTTACTGTCTAGACATTATGGACGCATGTAGCCTATTCTACCCTGATGAAAACATTTAAAAGAAGACACTATGTCATTGCAAAAGTTACTTTAAAATCTATGTAATACTCTCTAGGAACAAAATATGAGGTTACTATAAACTCACTGCATGCAGATCACTACCACAGACATACTACCAAGATATCATGAGTGTTTTTTATTAGGATACCTCACACACTGTTTGATTTTTAAGCGTCTGTGTCTCTGTATCAGTGTGAGACCACAGATGGACGCCCTGTGTAATGGAGCCAAGAAACCTGAGGGCAGTGATCCCATTGTAGACCCCCGACCGCCTCCTGCCAAGCTGGCTCGACTGGAACAAAACGGAGCGGGACCCTCGGCCCAGGAGAGGAGCTGTCAGGGGAGTCCTGTGGCTAAAAACCCCTGCCTGGCCCAGAAACCCACCGCAGTGAGGCCACAGAGCAAGAGCTGGCACAGCAGAGGTACACGGGCTTGAGCATGATAGTACAGACTGGGTCTTTTGTACAGTTACTAGGAATCCTACATATCAGCCGATGTGTCTAAAAACTGTCTGTCCATCACCTCAGGGAGCCTGCTGCCGGTGTTCTGTGTTGTGGAGCACAAGGAAACCCCCCAGGAGGGAGAGAGGAGAGAAGAACATGCCGAGTTTGTGTTGGTCAAGAGAGATCTGCTGTTTAATCAGCTCATAGAGATGGCACTGTTGACACTGGGCTACTCACACAGCTCTGCTGCACAGGCCAAAGGTATATTACTCAGACTTTCACAGACAAGCAAGGACATGAGTCTGTTGTTTTCTCATGATTTTCCCTTTCGTGTGTCTGCGTTCAGGTCTGATCCAGGTGGGCAGGTGGAACCCAGTGCCTCTGTCCTGTGTGACAGACGCTCCTGATGCCACCGTGGCTGATATGCTGCAGGATGTTCACCACGTTATCACCCTTAAAATACAGCTGCACAGGTAGGAAGCTGACATCACATCTATAAATATGTCTACAGTAACAGTCAGCTTCTATTCCTCATCTCGTCTGTGTGGAGTCTACAGGCTCTAAAATATCCATTGTGAATATGATCCTGAGTGTGAAGCAGATGGAGGATTTCTCAGCCTGTCACACAGTGCATGACTCCAGCCACCCACAGTCTCTAATTTGTATTAAGAAAATAAAATAACCAAAGGGCACGCACCAAATCAGACCCAGCAGGAAATGATGAAACTCTTATTTTTTATCTTATCTGAATGCCTTTAGATTTACGAGTGATTTTAGTTGCTTGTTGCAATAAATATTGATGAGCATTTTAATGGTGTAAGAAATAAAAAGTTATTTCCTTGTGTAACATTTCTAAAAAACCAATGTCCCATTTTCTTACAGTGGCCCTTTAGTTGGGCTACATATTGGGGCAGATCCACCATGAGAGTCAGGACAGCGCAGCATAATTAATATCACAAAATACAACTAGAAGAGCACTCGGAGAGCGCACACCGCCACTCAGGCCAAATGTCCCATATCACAGTGTAATAAAAGTGAAATAAAATGAATAAAAAATATCCACCAAGTGAATCAGATCCACTCCAAAATGTAATGGGATCTTCCTTGGCCCATGCTACACACTTCTACCAAGTTTCATGGAAATTGGGCAGTGGTAGGACAAACAAATTGAACCATAAACCTTTGCACAGGAGAAAAGAAAGAAAAAAGACAGGTGTTACTAATGACATTAACAATGGCTAACAATGGAAGCAGCTAAATGGAATTCAGATGTCATTAATTTCATCATTTACACCTGAGACTGTGCTTTTCCTAATGTGACATGCCAGTGTGTCTTCTGTAAAAAAGGCCTGTCGGTTCACGAAGGAAATGGCATCATGTATGTTTTCCCTGTGCTTATGTAAGTTTGTTTGCTGAATTAATTTATTAAGCGCTTTCAGTTTATTGCCCCACGGCCCAGCCTTTGATCCCATGCTTGAACGTGTGTGTTTTAGACTAGAAACTTGTTTGGGGTCTTCCCGCACATCAGCCAGTGCATGCTGGGAGAGGCTCCGTATAAGCAAGTAAAGACATCTTGGGGATGACTTATTTTTATAGTGGCACTCCACTGAGTTTACACATGAAGTTGAGTTTACTTATCACAAGAAGTATGACTCAGCCTGTTAAAACAGTTGTATGTCTTCTGCGGCTGTGAAGGAAGCTATCTTCAGTCTGAGAAAATGACCCTAATGATGTCATCAAGGTCTGATGAATGATGCCATTAAGTGACATTATGGGACTTGTGGAATCCAGCGTCTCTTGGGGGTTTAGATCATAGTGGTTGTCGATTCCCCAACTGTATGGAAGTGCAAAGCACTGGATGAACCTGCAAGCACTTTATTTGCTCCCGCCCCCCATTTAAAACAGATTTCTACCTAACCTGGATCGCTTCAGGCCAATCAGAACTGTTTACCTAATATGGGGCAAGTCTGATACAACGGCGAGCATAAACCTAACTTAGTAAAGAGGAGTGCCGTTTAGGCATTTCAGAAAACAACCAAGATGGCTGCAGCTGATGTGGAACTTTCTGGTGAAGTACTATTTTCAAATTGTGATGGCAAAAACAGCAACACTTGTTCACGAACATGGTGATGCTCAACTCTGTATAGTGTACTCTGTTTATATTTAAACGTCATGCTTCATTGCTCTGGTTGGTTGTAGATCTATCCAGTTGGCATTCTGATTTACAGCCATTGACAACATCCCTTGGAAATCGAAAATGAAACGACAGGTTCCAGACTAACTCGCAATTGTGAATTGGTCTGGAGATGCCAGGCTACTAAATCACAGGACTACCCTTTAAACTGTAATATATATATATATATATCAAAACGCTGCAGTTCAAGTGTTTTTTAATTTGCTCTTTGTCTAGCTGTCCCAAACTGGAGGACTTGCCACCCGAGCAGTGGAGTCACTCCACGGTGAGAAATGCTCTGAAGGAGCTCCTCAAGGACATGAACCAGAGCTCCCTGGCCAAGGAGTGCCCCCTGTCCCAGGTACAGAAGACACTGACTAGACTGAAGTTCAATGTGTGCGTGTACTGCCTTTGCCCTTCCATAGCCTGCAAATGTGTGTGTGTGTGTGTGTGTTTTTGCCTACTTTGACGCATGAGGCAGAGTAAGCGTGTGGTCCAATAGTCAGACAGGAAGTCCAGATGCAGAGGTAGATAAGGTATGGGGGCAGAGCGCGCGAGAGAAACAGATAAAGAGAGATGGCTATCTCTTAAAAAGCCTTCCTGCCAGGGCTGCTGCCTATCTTGATTCTTTCCACTGCCAACCTGTCTGCATGTCACTCTCTCTGTCTGTCTGTGTGTCTGTGTGTCAGCCTCGCCCACCGTCTTACTCTCACTCACTCTCACTCTATTTCCCCATCATTCTTCCTCGTTGGTATTTAGCTTTTTCTTCCCGCACTCTTGACTGATTCAGCAATAACATTCAAATCTGGTTTTAAGATCTTGATCGTTTAATCAGGCAAATACAGACACAACTGCAGAAATAATTTTACATTAATCATGCAGTATTTGGGGAAGGCCTTTTTTATAAATATTCATAATTATCAACTTAGTCTATCTGTTATTTTGCCTGAGGGTGCGTAGGACATCTACAGTTTGATAAAGAGAAATTGCCTACTATCTCTCTCTCCTTCAGATTCCTTCCTTCTCTGCAGATCTGATACTCAATCCTCCCTCCCCCATCTCTCTCCCTCTCTCCTATCACTCCTTTTACCCCCTCTCTTGTTTGCAAGGAGCAGATTAAAATAAATATGAGAAGATGAAAGGTGTAATCAGATGTAAAGATTGCACATGACGGTCTTCGGGGAAAAACTGTGTCTGTGTGTGTGTTTGTGGGTGTTAGTGAGTGAGAGAGTGAGACAGAGAGGCATAGTCTCTGATGACCTCTAGTGTTTTGTCTTATTGCATGCACACACACATGCATGCTCTACATACACGCCCGTGCAGAGCTCACACACTGACACACTCATCTGTCTTTATTATCCTATTTACCTGGGGGTCTTTTTAATAACACAGATCTGAGTTCATTAATATCAGATGTGTGAACAGCTGAGACACCCAGGCCGCCCATAGCAGGAGCTCGGAAAATGTAATGAATTTCTATTGTCTTTTCCCCTCTGTTTCAGAGTATGATATCATCTATTGTAAATAGCACTTACTATGCAAATGTCTCAGCTGCCAAGTGTCACGAGTTTGGTCGATGGTACAAGCACTTCAAGAAGACCAAATGCTTCAAGGGTGAGAGGATTTCAATCAAGCCTGCAAACAATAAGTGTGTCTCATAAGTATTACAGCATGTCCCAAATCCATACTCGCTCTATACAGTATATGCCACATATTAATATACTGTTTCAGCACTTAGACTAACCATTTCACATTAAAAGGAAATTACACATACGACGTCAGACGTCATGATGTTTCTGGAGGTATCTCACTACCGCCCACAATTCATTTAAAAATTTCCAGCTGTGAAAAGCCTCTCTGTTTAATTTGTGCATTGCATTGTGGGAAAATAGTGTTCATCTGCAGCACACTCAAAAATCAACTGTATTTAATATGCATGCTGTCTGGTTTGAGAGTACTTCATTTTCCAGTGTGAACACACGACATACTTAAAACCTGCTTGGAATTAGTGTCTAGTACGTATTTGGGACACATTGGGCCTCGTGCTGCATCATTCTATTAAATTTCATTTATATTTTCTCTAAATTCAGCTCCAGATGCACCAAACGTCCTTAACCACCCAAATCTGCTATGACCCAGGTGTGCTCAATGATGAATCCCATTTGATCATAACTAACCCATTAACATAGCTAACACCCCTAAACACTGTATAACGGCAGGTGTTGTGCTGTGTGCAAACACTCTGGCACAAGCCCAAGAATTGGAGAGATGCCGCCAAAAAAGTCTGTAAGAAGACAAAGAGCTTCTGCAATACTGGTAAAATAAACTTAAACAAGGTAAATGTGATTTTTCAGACTGTTCAGAGTCTTAAGAACTCAGCTGTGGCAAAACATTTGTAATGCTGTAAATGCAGTGTCGGCAGCAGTGGTGGAGGAAACATTATTTCCTTTACTTAAGTCAAACTAGTAAAAACACACTGTAAAAATATTCTGTTACTAGTAAAAGCCCTGGACTGACAGTGTTATGATTGCATGTAAGTAAAATCCGGAAATATATTTTAATTATTAAAAATAAAAGTACTCAATGCAGAAAAAAATAAAATAATTTAATAAATCAAAGGAAAAGCAACAAGTCCTAATATATGAGGAAAATAGTTGCCAGTTAATTTTCTAATGAATCGATGCATCGTTTCAGCTCACTTGTATATGTTCATATGCTTTGTTGGTAAAAATCTTTATTTACAAAGCAACTAGTTACTAAAGTTATCAAATAATTGTAGCTGAGCGAAAGGTACAGTATTTCCCTCTGACGTGTAGTGGAGAAGTGAAGTGCATGAGATTAAAATACTCAGGTAAAGTAAAAGTGTGTCAAATTTGTTCTTAAGTACAGTACTTTGTTACGTTCCAGCACTGGTCAGCAGAGGGACACACAGTAACTGAAATTAAAGTAACTGGGATCAATGGACCAAGTATGCTAGTATTTCTTTATCCCACAGATTTGATTTGAATGATTTTGTATATTATATTAAGTTATAAGGCGTTTTTATGTTTCTCAAATTTAAAACTTGTGTTTCCTTGCATTGGACAAACAATATGTGGGCTGTGAAAATTTTCTCTTGTGAGGTAATGTGCTCTTGACCACTCTTAAAATTTCCTCCTAGCTAAGAAAGGAGCAAAAAATAAGAGAACATTGGTGAATGCCAGAAATCAATTTGTTCTGACAAAATAAGAACAAATAGTGGATATAAACAGAAATAAAAGAACATTTGTTCAGATATTGCTTCCTGCATGAGGCCCATTGTTAATATTCAGTGTGTCAATAATTACAAATCTGTCTTTGCTTTCTTCTTCCTGCCCCAGAGATTGACAGCTTCTCTGACCAGTCCACACATATCACCCTCACCCAGCAGCCAATCAAAAGTAGCCCGCCTGATCAAAGCTCCACCCTTTTCTTCTCTCATGGAGAAGTAGCCAACATATGTGGCCGTCCCCCGCTTGGCCTGCGCCCTCCCGGGTTGGTAACCCAGCCTCTCAGCTCTCAAATGGTCAACCAGCAGCTGGTGATGGCCCAGTTCCTCAACCAGCAATACGCTGTTAGCCGCATGCTAGCAGGCCAGGGTCTCTCACCGTCCCCGCAGCAGTATCTCAACCACCCGCCTGTAGGGAGACCTCCTTCTGCCAAGGTCTTCTCGAAAGCTGCTGATTCCCAAGGCCCGCAGCAGGCACAGTGTGGCCCAGGGGGAGGCCCTGTGGCCGGGCCGCAAACACAGACATCGGCTGGGTCTTTTGTGGGGCCAACAGACGTGCCAAATGACATCTACCACTGTGTGAGGGAGGAACTGAAGAGAGCAGGCATCTCCCAAGCCATCTTTGCGCGGGTGGCCTTTAATAGGACGCAGGTATGGAGAGACTGGCTGTGATCTGCATGAAAGGTGTTGAAATTCATGAGAGGTTGCTACTGTTTGCTGGTGATTATCTTTTGGAAGAGTTCTCTAGTGTTGTGGTTGTAGGTAAGTGTGTTTTGTGTATATGTGTGTTTGATGGTTGGCACATTGGCATGGCCTTTGCCGCAGTGCCCCCCTCCCCCCCATGCATGTGTGTATGTGTGTGTATTTGTGTGTGTGTTTGTGCCAACCCTCTGCAGCACAAAGCTGGTGCCAGCACTGAAGCAGCTGCTGGGCCAACTAATCACAACCCCTTGGAGAGAAGCTGTCTCCCTCTCTACCTCGTCTTCTGTTTTACTGTCCCTCGATCTTGCCACCTTTCACTCCAGCAGCACCTTCTATCTGTTTAGTCTCCACCTCTGATTGTCAATCCATCTTTTTTTTAATCTTCCCCTTTTTTGCTTCCACTGGTCGTCCTCATTTCCTATCCAAATCTCCATCTGCCATCGCCTCTAACACTAAAATGCCACGTTATCCGTGTCTATCATCTTACATTCACCACCACACCCACAGAAATGGGGCTCAGAGGACAGGCTAAGCCCATTGTTATTATTATTATTACCATCATTATCATTTTCATCACAATAAGCAGAGCGAGTTATTATCCACCCCCATGTTTCCCCATTGCCAAATCCAAGGTGCTTCGGTGCCAGCCATACAAGTCGGGCATGGTGCCAAGATGCCATATAGAAGTGAGGGGAGCATTTGTCACTTGGCGATTCATGTAAAAGCCTTCATCTATTTGGAAGGAGGGGTTTGCTGGGTGGATCCAAAGATGATCCATGATTTGAATAAGAAGGCTGTTTCCTCTCTTTCCATTCTACAGCCAGCGTGAAATCTGATTTCCTTTCAGGACGGAAGCCCTACAATCTGCATGTGATGTTTGAAGGCTTTCCTGCATACACAGATACACCCAGAATAATGCTAGCTCTACAGGCGAGTAGCACGCTTAGCACAGGCTGAGAACTGGCTCCGTATCATCTATAGCTGTGCAACACTAAACCGCAGGAACTTGATAAGGTGCCTCATTGAATGAGATCCAGAGATGGATATGAGGAGCTTTTCAAAATTCCTTCAGGCGTATAAGAAACTTTATATTAGCCATTTTAATGTAAAATGCACAGTATGAATGCACAGATGATTTGTAGCTCAAAGGCTTAACTACAGCCTTAAAGGGGCAGCTCAACCCAAAATCAAAAATACATATTTCTCCTCTTACCTGTAGTGCTATTTATCAATCTAGATTGTTTTGGTGTGAGTTGCGAGTTTTGGATTTATCGGCCGCCTGCCTTCTCTTTAATATAATGTAACAAGATGTGCTGGCAGTAGATGCACGCTTCCTTCTGCGCGGTGATACAGTTGCCGGGTGTAGTTCAGTAGAAAGAAAATAGCTCCTATGAAACTGCTCACAGCAAGGTCTGTGGATTATCTTGACTAACCGGGTTCTGATTTCTCAAAAGAGACATTTTTTTTGGTGCTTTGAGCTCCACAAGCTGAGTGCCATCTAGTTCCATTATAGTGGAGAGAAGGCAGGCCACTCATAATACTGATCTGAAGCAAATCTGCACCAATACATCTGAATGAATCTGACATTACATGCATGGATCATTTGCTTATACAAATCGATGAGTATCAATTTGAGTTTATGTGTGCCTTTACCAGGGCCTGCTGTCGGAGATTCTGCGGAAGGAGGAGGACCCTAAACACGCCTCTCAGTCTCTGCTGGTCAACCTGCGGGCCATGTACAGCTTCCTGCAGCTGCCCGAGGCCGAGAGGGAGCGCATCTACCTGGAGGAGAAAGACAGAAGCCTGACTGGATTCACCCCAAGCTGCAATAACACGCCACCAAGATCCACACAGGTCAGTCAGCAGAGAGATGAAATCAAAAATCAGTGTCACAAAGCTGCTGTGAAATGTTTTGACTGATGTGTTTCTACCCATGAAACAGCACTGATATATGGGATACGTCGAGTGATATGAAAGACAATATTTCGTATATATAAGAGGGACGTGTGAATGTGCTGAAGTTGTAAAAGCTTACTGACCTCTGACCTTTTCTCTGAAAGCACAATAAGGGTGGTTTTAAGTGAACTGTCTTAACAACTACAGATAGATTGCCAAAGCATTTGGTATAGACGCCCCTCAGTATGTTTCATTGTATAGTAGTTGATCCCTAAGTTGTTTATGCTACCATTAAGTCAGAGCTGTACTTTCGTTTTTGACCAAATACCCCCCAAAATAATGACATCACCACTAGTCTCAACTTTGTCCTTAGTGCTAATTAACCAATATAATCATGCTAACAGGCTAAACTAAGGTGGTGAACATGGTATAAACATCCCAGCTAATTATAAGCATGTTAGCATTGTCACTGTGAGCATGTTAGCATGCTGACGCCGTGTCCAAGTACAGCTTCACAGAGCAGCTAGCATGGCTGCAGACCTTCTTGTTTTAGCAAATCAAAATAGTAAAGTATGAAGGGATTGCCTGCTAACAGATGCCTGAAAAGAAATATTACATGGATTTTTTTCTTTACTGCTATCCATTTTTCAATACAGCAGTGCAGGAGAGATGATATAAGCATCAGACTGACCTCACCACTCTCCTCTCTGGTCATGTTTTAATGAGTCCTTCCTCATAGTTTCTTTTTCATCACTTCATCTCTACTGATTTTTTCCCACCTAATCTGGTATGGGCAGCTCCCTGAGCACTACACCCCGCTGAGGGAGTCACCAGCCACATGTTTCCTCTAATATACATGAAAGTTACCAGCTGCTTCTCCTCCCAGGGAGGGGCTTCACTTCAAGGGTGTATCATGTACATTGGTTCATGCAGTGGGTGTGAGAAAATACAGACAGACTTGAGTATCAAAATATTAGCTTTTGTGATACTGTGCTGATTCTCAAAAGTATTTTCTTTCTTTCTTTTTTACTAATATAGGCAAATATTAATCACTTTGCTTGGATTGCACAAAAAGTAGTGCTATAGTGTTGGATTTTAAAGGGACTGTGATAAAATACAAATGCAAATGTGTAGTTTTTTATGCATATGGTAGTGTGTTCTTTTTATTCTAACAGTTTTACTAAAATAAGATTTAAAAAAAAGCAATATATCGCCTTGCCTTGCAATATATTCAATTGTATCCCCTGTATCGTGATATGTACTGTCCCACTTGTTGTATAGGCACCCCTAGAGCTGCATAATGACAGCAGCTTCCCATTTCCGAGTACTATAAAGTGTCTGGACGAGCCGGAATAGTCTTCGCTCTGTGCTGGGTTCATCTCAATTCACTGCAAATGCCCATTACTTTGATACTCACTGTGGCTCACTTGTCTTTCTATCCTCTTGTTTGCCTCCTTTTAGGCACGACTGTCCCCAGTTACAGGAGACAGAGGGTTGAGGACGGACAGTTGTGTTCTCAACGTCAGCGCCTCTATCTACGAGGAGATACAGCACGAGATGAAGAGAGCCAAGGTGTCGCAGGCTCTGTTTGCAAAGGTGGCCGCCTCCAAGAGTCAGGTATTCGACTTGCTCGCTGGTCTGATGAAGCTGTCCAATCTTCAACACACACACATATTGCACCCAATTGCGTCTATTGCCCGACTGTTCAAATTTAGCCTCCAAGATGGATCTCTCTTCTCAGTTAAAGCAGGGATGACTAGTGTGTGTGTGTGGAGGAAACCCAGATAATCAACCCAGCAGCTGTACTCTGCAGAGGACTATCATCGGTGCATCAGACTGCTATTGTGTCCTAAATTATCACTCTAATTGTCGCCCTACAAAAACACGTGCACACACATATGCACACTGCTTATTTGTGCACATAGACATACTGTAAAAGCACATGCATGCACACGCAATCCCACAAACACGGGCACACACAAATGCACTAATACACACACACACACACACACACACCGGCATGATTTGAGTGTTTATTGTTCTCATTTTTATGGCGGCTCCATAAGCTTGTTATTGCCTTTTGTTTTGAGGATAATTTCCCTTCATGGAATGGGGGGATTTCAGCTGTCTCGTTTTCTCTTCCTCTCGCACTCTTCCACTTTTTTTTTCTTCCATTCTCTTTCTTCCATTCTCTTGTTTTATTTTCTTTCTTTCTTTCCTTCTTTCTCTCTCTCCCTTCTCTCTACTCATCATGAAGATGTTTGGAGGTCATTCGGCGGTCATGCCAGTACAGACAGGTGGTCCAAAACCCCTGAGGTTCTTTTCCTATCTCTTCGCTGGCCTCCCTTTCAACTTCACTTTCTCTATGTTCTCTTTACCTCTCTCTTTCTCCCTCTCTCTTCCTCTCTCACGCTCCCTCTCTCTCTGTATCACCCGGCTGTTTGGCAGGCAGAACCATGCTGGATCTCTCTGTTCTATCTGCACTGTGCATCTGGATGGCATTGTGTGCTAGACTTGGGCTACAGCCAGGTGTATGCGCGTGTGTGTGTGTGGCTGCGTGCTGGTGTGTTTGTGTGAGTCTGTGTGTGTGTGTGTGTGTGTGTGTGAGGATCAGCCTGCCTGCAAACGTAATCATGCTCCAGTTCATGAATCTGAAACTAGCTTGGCTTTACGTTCCTCAATCTGCCAATCACAAGTTTGCTCCCTCGTGATACAGAAACGAAATTCTAGTTAATAAGAAAATCTCTCTATCATCTTTCGGCTTTGCTTTACAATGAGAAACTATTTTTGAATCAATTATTGTGACTTTATAGTTTATAGACTGAGGGAAGGCTGTTTGTTTCTGAATTCAGACCTCAACATGGCAGTTATTACCACTTATATCTTCCTAAATTCTAATGAATCACAAAAGGAATGGGAGAGTGGGTGTGTGGGGGTGACATGAATCAATACTCATCATATAAATTTACATGATGTTGCCATGACAATTTTTGATGTCCCACTGTATGTTAGCCTTACACCAGAGCCTTATCACCATACAGTGTGTATCAAATTATTCTATTTTAAACAATGCTGCATAAATATGCTTAACGAGTAATATAAATTTCCTTTTTTCCTTTTTACTTAGTGCCCAAGAATCTTATAAATGCCTTTTTTTCTCTTAAAAGCATAGGTGTATTACCAAACAGACCTACCAGGCCCAGCCCCAGGGGCTCAGGGGGCCCCTATGCCAGAGCCTCCGCATGAAGTCGCTGTCATTAACTTTGCATTTCTTGTCAAAGGGCTTAGTCATCATGTCAGTAACTCCTAAAAACACAACTGGAGGAATAGCCTTAACAGTCACTATGAAGATGTCCAAAGGAAGAAACCATCACGACACATTTTGGGGGAGTGTTTTTATCCCCTCAGTTTATCTACAGGACTTTAGATGCACTGAGTACTCTAAGCTATTTGGGCCCTTCAATTCTGTGAGGAACAACAGCAGCATGTTGTACCTGTCTTAAAAGGGTGGGCATTTACGCAGTTGTGCAGCCCTACCAATTATGGTTACCTGTTCTATTTACGGATACCTTATATGTCCTCATATCTGCTTACAACTACATTATAACAGGGCTGTAACTAACGATTATTTTCACCGTCTATTAATCTGTCAGTTATTTTTTTGATTAACCGATTAGTTGTTTGGTCTGTAAAATGTCAGAAAATGTTGAAAAATGTTCAGTGTTTAAATGTTTTGTCCACAACCCCAAAGATATTCAGTTCACTGTCACAGAGGAGTAATAAACCAGAAAATATTCACATCTAAGAAGCTAGAGTCAGTGAAGTTTGATTTTTTCTTTCCTAAAAATGTTTCAAACCAATTAACTGATTATTAGTTGGTGATTAATTTAATAGTTGACAGCTAATCAATTAATTGATTAATTGTTGCAGCTTTACATAACAGTGTGCTACAAGACTTACAGTGTTACCTTTCCTTGCAGGGCTGGCTGTGTGAGCTGCTGCGTTGGAAGGAGGATCCCAACCCAGAGAACCGGACCCTGTGGGAGAATCTGTGCATGATCCGCCGCTTCCTCAGCCTGTCCCAGACTGAGCGAGATGCCATCTACGAACAGGAAAGCTGCAACACGACGGCACAGCAGCACTGCGCTGACAGGCTGACACTGCTCGGCAATGACAATACACTGGTGAGACTGCAAAAACAAGATAAACGCGACATCGTTACATGCAGACTGCTGTTCTAAACACTCTGTCTCTGGTAGATCTGGCTTGTCAGCTACAGAAACAGCAGTTTGGAATAAATGAAAAAACATGAGCAGTAAAGGCTAGCAGATAAATTATTCTAACCTTTCAATCATGTTTTTAGAGGAGCTGTTGTCCTTATCACTGGGGGCTTAAGGTGACCTGACTTTCTTTTTCTGAAAGCGCTTTAAACACAGATTTAAGAGAAATCATTTATAAAAATTTTAATATAATTTTTTACCAGAAATTTGAAAAATACATCATTTTTTACAGTAGATCTCTAGGGTTTGTGATAGAAAAGCAGCACAGTAACAGCAGCTAAATGCCAAAAATGTCAAAAAAGAGATGATTACCACGTTCAGCAGCGATCAGTGAGACTGATTAGATATTTTTCTTTCACTTCTACAGCTTGTGCATCTATAGATGGCTTGATTATGGCACAGTTACTGTCAAAAATGGTTGTGCATCCCTCTGTGCAGTATGTTGCGTGCAGATTTCATATGTACTGATCAGTTCTGTGGACAGGAACCCTGGTGATGATGGTTGCATTGCAGACCATTGTATTACTCGTACAGTTTTAAATAGACCAATTCAATCATGCTGACTTCACTTCACACCATCTGTAGAGAGGGGAATCGGGATCATATGAACTGTCTGATCCATTGGAAGTATACTTATCAATGTCTTTTATCAATGCCGGCATGTTTTCTCACAGTTGTGCACTGCAACACAATGACACCATGCTTCTATGCTGCTGGAAACTTGCAACAAGAAGAAGTCATGGCAGAGAGGAAGAACCAGTTCAAAGCGTGGCATCATTCGATGAAGATAGATGACAACAGTGCTGCTTGTAATGTCCGTAATATGATCATTTCAGTTAAGGATGGAAACACTAGCAATATGCTGAAACATACGCAACATGAGCTTTCAAAGAACGCCATGTATCTGACACTTTACGCCCGTGTGCCACTTCTTCCCAACTGTGCAGGATGTCCATCGCCAAGGATAAATATCCTATGTTATAAAAACATCAGCACAAAGGCTTGGCAGATTTTTTCCTTTGACTAAGAAAACATAAATGAAAATGAATGCTGTACAAATATTACCTAACTTCAGACAGACTGTTCCTGTGTTTCAGACTCTGCGATAATAAAACAGTTGCGTTGATGATGAAAATCTGTGTAGACTTATTTTTTTCCCCACACAGAAAACTGATCAGGAATCAATGAGGGAATCAATTAAGATTTTGACTGTTAAGCAGAATCGATAATGGCATTTGTATCAGTAAAATCTTATCATTTCCCGTCCCTAATCATCTACCATTAAAATTAAACACAATGATATTCACATTAACACAATGGAAATTAGAAAATATTAAATCCAAATAACCAAGCACTGCTTTTTACTCTACTTTCTCTTTTTCTCTCATCAGTACCAACGCAACTCTCCTCTGCCACAGCAACACCATCTTCAACCCCATCAACCCCTGCAGCCCGAGGCAGGACCTCACCTGTCTCCACGGCAACCGTGTGCTGCATCACCGGCCGAGTCCGAGGCTGGGGGCAACTGGGGGCATGTGAGAGTATGTGTGCAGGGCCGGGGCAGTAGCAATGGTGAGAGAGGGGACAGTAAGGACTGGGTTGAGGGGGGGCGGGGAGAGAGGAGCACTTTGGGAGGTGACTGGGGTTGCACTGGCAGGGTGAGGGAGAATAGTACAGAAAGCAAGGAGCAGGTGAGGGATGGAAATGTGGGTGAGGAAGGGATTAATGAGATCATTGGAGATGGCAAAGAGGAGAAGGAGAAGCTCACGATGAAGTGGCCAGGCGTGAAGGATGAGGATCCAGGCAGGGCTGGGGTTTGTCCAGAGGCAGATAATGAGGTCCAAGGTGAGGGGTTAAGAGTGTCCCACGAAGCACTGGGAATCTTGCAGAGCTTCATTCAGGACGTGGGCCTCAACCCAGACGAGGAGGCCATCCACACCCTGTCGGCTCAGCTGGGCCTGCCCAAGCACACCATCCGAAGATTCTTCAACAGCCAGGACCACGACCGGCATCAACACGAGAGCCAGAGCCCAAAACAGAGTCGAGACGACCAGCACGGCCACACACACCTCTCCCTGAAAGACATAACTGCAGAGGCACGAGAGGAGGAAGGTGATGGAAGGACTGAAACTGAGCAAAAGGAGGTGGAGGAGGAGAAGCAAACAGGGAGAAGTGAAGCGAGCGAGATCACTGTTTTGAAAGAATCGGATGTTGGCACTCAAACTATTAACGCTATGAAAGAGGAGCAGGAGAGCTAAATCGAACCCAAATCCATATGAGCACTGACTCGCAGCGTTTGGGTACTGGAGCGTAATAAATGTGTGTGTCCAGAAATGCTGTGGAAAGACTAAACGCTGACTTATTGTACATGTTGATACCACAGCTTAAAAGGATGCTGGTGTTCATACCCTGACAGTACACCTAAGCTTAGAGAGCCCTCCTGTGAGTTGAACATCCGTACTGCACTTGAGACAGAGAGTAACTGTAACTATTACGTGCAGATAACACATTGTGTCTGTGTCGATATATGTGTCTGGGTGAATGGGACCCAATACAAAGAGCCTCAGATTACATATCACTGTTAAAAAATGAGTTGTGAGAAATGTCCATGCCAGAAATGCCTTGTAGAAAGTGGCACTGCCAATCTGTTTTTTTAATGATATGTATCTCCATTGGTTTTGTTTTTCTATGTTTTTTTTTTAATAGTGCTTTGTGTTTTGGTTCAGATTTCATAACTCAATCTCACTCCTAACTAGTCAAATACAGACGCTTGGTCAATAGCCCTGTCAAACTATGACACTAGTCCGTTTCGGATGTTCATGTCACGTGCATAGTGTCTTTTCAAAAAATACTTACAGGTAATGTACAGTTTCTGCTTGTTAAATGCATGCAGTCTCTTTTTAAAATAAACTTCGACTACACTTACACTTCGTTTTTAGGTTAACCTCCTTAGCTTTAGGCAACAAAAGCATGTGGTTAAGTTAAAGAAAAATCCTGGTTTGGCTTAAAATAAGTATGTTTGTTACGAACATAATGTCACGTCACATGACATACCTCACTAGCATAGTAGGCTACACATAACCGCACACTACTTTGTTATAAAAATAACTCAACTGACTTTTAGTTTCACACGGGTAACAAACAGCGGACTCCCAGGTGCAAGTTTGGAGTTTCTTTGACCGCCCTTTGCCAACTTTCTTACTCTTTGCTTGGAGCATTAAAAAGCTGCCACTAGGTGCTTCTGACATCGTTCTGCTGCTAAAGGCTGCCTCCGTGCGTCGGTATCTGACTCTGAGGGCTGCTGACGAAGGGTCACCATTTGACGAATTGGGAGTGAGACCAGGTTACACTGCTATATCTTACATTGCTCTTGTTCAGGTTTGTCACAATGTAACAAATATCAAGTGTCCTCATTCTGTC
The DNA here is from genome assembly GCF_006386435.1 of Epinephelus moara. Taxonomy (NCBI): domain Eukaryota; kingdom Metazoa; phylum Chordata; class Actinopteri; order Perciformes; family Serranidae; genus Epinephelus; species Epinephelus moara. Next base: position 14,257,571 of record NC_065527.1, read on the forward strand.
TTAAAAGAATTTGTAAATGATATATAGCATTAAGAAAAACCCTTTCATAAATGACAGGGCATCCTTTGCATTTTTTTTTTTTTTTTACAGCAGTATGTAATAAATCAACACGTGAATCAATGGATTAGTTACCAAATTGATCAACGTGTGGGCATTTAAGATGCCTCTCCTGCAAATGAGTCAATTTTTTTTCCAGTTTCTTAACTTTTACAGTTTTGCTGAGATCTAATTTGCTCCTGACCACATCATAGTTTACATTCAGTGTTTCTATTGATGCATGAATCTGTAAATCTCTCTCCCAAAATAGCTGTGTTATTTTGGTGTGAGTGTTATGTTTACACATCTTGTGGTTGTCATATTGTACTGATTTACATACTGTAGCAGAGACACAAAATGTGCACAATGTTTAATGTTCATGAAAGGGAGATTGTGGGCTAGAAATATAAGGCTGAAGCCATGTAGCGTGTACATGAAATGTTGAAATGTTGAAATTAAATGATAGCGCTGTCATTTGTAAAAACAAAAAAAAAGAGTCACTCATAATTGTACTATATGTTCATTATCTGTTGTAAGCATCTGATCTTAAAGCTGGATTTTTCTTTTTAATTTTACAAACAATCTGAGGGAGAGTAATAAAAATGTGTGTTTTATGAGAGTCCAGAAGCCTGGATGATAAAACTTTTCTTACCCAAACAGCAACACATGATGTTTCTCACCAGGAAACCCAGATCATAAACATCATGTGAGAGAATCTGTGGAACCACACAGACGTAGCGGGGAAGGCATCATGATTCTGACACAAATAAAGATGGTTGTTTTCCTCCTAAGCAGCAAAATATCAGCAGATGACAGTTTGGACTTTGTCAATATTTATTTGGGATGTGTTCGCAATGTATAGAATAGAATTTGAGGACAGTGTGTGAGATTTATCGCGCCAGAAACAAGTAAATAAGAGATGAAGCTCATTTATCAGACTGCTATTTTTAGACGCGCAGAGACCTGCTGTGAAAGACCCATTAAAGATTAAATCAACGGTTCTGATGTCCACTGTCTGTGCTGGTGTTAGAGACGTGGTGATTTCCTCTTATATGACTGTGTCTTTGTTGGTGAATTGCTGTCATTGTTTCCAGCCGTCAGACAGCGTTCTACTGTGCTGATCACCAGAGCTCTCTGTACCAGTGGAACTGTGTCTCTGTACAATCACATGGCCCCTCAGTGCTGTTTCAGTCTCTTTTTTTATTCCTCTTTTATTTTATCCATCTCAACGGCTATTTCTCTCCATGTTTCTGCCTCCCTCTCTGCCCCTGACTCTCATCTGTCTCTCCTCGGGACTCTTCACGTTGCCGCTCCCCCACTATACTCCGACAGTGCAACATTCAAGCCCCATTTGGTCAGAATAGCTTCATAGAGTAATTCAATAAAGCTATGCTCTTTTTCTGTCGTCTGTTTCCATGACGATACCTAAGTCAGGGCCAACAAGAGGCCATGAAAGCCTCATCATCAGCAATATTAGCTATAATAATGATGATAATGGTGCTCTGGAAATGCCATGCCTGTGATGATGATGATGGTAATGGCTATGATGGTCATTATGACTGCTTTGTGTTAAACCACCACCACACAAACACACACACACCACTACAAATGCACACACTGGACTCGTTAGTGCTATTGAATGTCACCACCTGTATATATTTTGACATGGACTCCTGCCTTTTCTTGTATCATGACCATCCTGCAGCTTTGGTTTGGTTTGTGGGAGGCACTTTGTGATGAAGGCGTCTGATGAAAGCACTCTACAGATAAACTTGACTTGTCTGACCGCAGAAATTTCTGCAATTAAGTCTCCATAAAACTGTCTTAATTAACCCTCATGTAGCCTCTTCAATCTGTTTAATTTCTCCTAGGTGGTATGATGTACAACAACTGTGCACTCTGTTAACGCAGCTTTCTTTCTTTGATTTTTTTTATTCACAGTCTTACCACCCATATTGTTTTGATACCACACTAAAATATGTTGCTGTTTTTATATATATATATATATATATATATATATATATATATATATATATATATATATATATATATAAATAAGGACCCTTCAGGGAGGCAGCGAATGGGAGCACAACTTTGCAGAGCTGAATTCAGACACCAACAGGCCAGCAGGTGAAGCACAGAAATGTCAACCTACTATTTCCTACATATTAATTTAAGGGGAAGTAGGTCTAATTTCTCAAAAGCATTTTTCTTTTTAAAAACTTGGAAGAAGGCTTATGAATTAAAAACTGATATTTTAATCAATGACCCAAAAGCTCCAATTCCTCATGATTAGGTAAAATACTTATAACAGTAAATTATAGGATGTTAAAGCCAGAAAATAAATTCATGAAATCCTAAATAATTTTGTTTTAAATCAGTCTGTATTCTAGTACATATTTTTACACATAAAACTAGATACAGCCTTCTCCAGTGTTATTTGTGGGCTTCACAAGCAATTATTGAGTCACTGTAAAGTAAGGCAAGCAAGTGTTTGCATAATTTGGTCGTTCTCTGAAGAATTTATTCAGGTGTGAACACTTGACAAAAAGCCCCGCATTTGCAGGAGGCAGAATGATTACTGTAGACTGTAGACAGATGGCATAAATGCAGAGAAAGACGTGCATTTTCAAAATAACCTTCACTTTGGACATGGACTGTTTTGGGAGTCAGAGCAACAGCCCCTCAAAATGTCTGTGCACGTCCCTGCCTGAAAGCTTCCCATGTGCCGATACATGTGAAATTAAACTTGCAATCACCTTTGCAATTTTATCTCTGCAGTCTAAAGACGTTGGACATCTTTGAGGTAATTTCATTAGTAGTTTCTAAACCTGTCTACTGGGATTGACATTTGGCTGAGAGGGGACCGTGGAAAGGACAAGTGTAGGGTTATAGCAAGGGCTTTAGTTATCCATCCATCCATTTTCGTAGCTGCTCGCAGGGGGGCTGGAGCCTATCCCAGCTGACATTGGGCGAAAGGCAGGGTACACCCTGGACAGGTCACCAGACTATCACAGGGCTGACAAATAGAGACAGACAACCATTCACACTCACATTCACACCTACGGCCTCCTACGACTGTGGGAGGAAACCGGAGTACCCGGAGAAAACCAATGCTGAAATGGGAAGCACATGAAAACGCCACACAGAAGGGCTTCCTCCTGGAATCTTGCTGTGAGGCGACAATAACCACCACACCACCGTGTCACCCTGGCTTTAGTTATGAATAAGCATATTAATTACTAAAACTGTGAACAACTTTGTATGTTTCAGACCAGACCAATGCTGACAGTTCAAATTGCCATAACTATACTGAAGCTTTACTGAAAGTAGGTTAATATCTGGGCTTTATATTTCATAGATCAGTATAAGGATTAATAAGAACACATTGGGGTTGCCACGTTGTATAAAAAAAAATGTCAGTGGTTGGTCTTTAACTGGGGCGGCACGGTGGTGTGGTGGTTAGCATGGTTGTCTCACAGCAAAAAGGTTTCTGGTTTGATCCCAGGAGGGAGCCCCTCTGTGCAGAGTTTGCATGTTCTCCCCGTGTCAGTGTGTGTTTTCTCCAGGTACTCCAGCTTCCTCCCAAAGTCCAAAGACATGCAGGTTAACTGGTGGCTCTAAATTGTCCGTAGGTGTGAATGTGAGTGTGAATGGTTGTCTGTCTCTATGTGTCAGCCCTGTGATAGTCTGGTGAGCTGTCCAGGGTGTACCCTGCCTCTCGCCCAGTGTCAGCCGGGATAGGCTCCAGCCCCCCTGCGGAAAAGATTGGATGGACAGTCTTTAACTAGTAATTTTTTTGACAGATATTCCAATTGCGAAATGAGTAATTTTTGCATTTAATTTTCACTGAAAAATAAAAATAAAAATTAGGATGGTGTGATATTTGATGGGGTCTGTACCAAACAAGAATGTTTCCTTACATCTGGAGTATGAGTTGTAGGCCAGGGCATCTCTGTAGCACCACAATGCTTCTTCCATTTTGTCTTTTCTTTGGTTCCTCACGTAAACTCCTCCAATGCTGTTTGACCTCGGACCTAATGGAAGACAAAATTTATTTATTAACAACCAATTAACATAGAGGCTAACTGCAGACTTAGGTTATTCTATGAAATTTCATTAGTGACTGATAAATATTATTAGCAAGTGTCCTGCTGGAGGAGGAGGACACACCTGCCATAGAAAGTTCCCACAACCTGGCAACCCATTTTTTTTTAATTATTATTCGATTTAAAGCATCAGTGTGTGTTATACTCACCATTTACTACTTGGATATTTAATTTCTGTCCGCGCAAAAGCCACATTTTTGCTGTTTATGATGTTATCTGCAGTTAAGTAAACCAAAGCCTGGAGAGCACGAGCCAGAGCTGCGTGGTCACATGACCAGTCAGCTGACGTTCAGCACATCCGCCTGACCCGCTACTGTTTACAAATCAGCACAGAGTCCGTTACAGCAGAATGAGGAGTCTTGCGTGATCTGAACAGGTACCTGACACACACTGAGAGCCCACGGCGGGTTATGGATGACTCTGTGGTATTACTTACACTTATATTAGCCTGTGTGTGCGCGTGTGAGAGTGTGCTACAAGTTTGTCCCGTGTCTTCCTGCAGCAGCTGTGTGTCGGAAGTGAAGACAGGCCCGTGTATCGGGTCGGTTACAACTTGCTAACTGCCAGCTAATGTTACATTAACTGACCTGTTTGTGTTGTATGTATTCATGTTCAGTGAACGCTGACGACTACAGTTGTATCATGGTGCGTTTATTTAGCTAGCTTAGCCTTCAGTTAGCAATGTTAGCCGCAAGCTAGCTTAGCTGTTTGGCGTTTTGCCCTGCCTGCATCGATAATCCCGATTGTCACCACCCGTTGTGCACGAAAGACGGACACTGTATGTGTTTTACTTCTTATTATACACTCGTTGTCACTGCTGGCTGTTAATTATGGCGTCAAAATTGTTTAAAACGGTTCCTCTTTATGACAAAGTTGCTACTGTAGTGTGCCTTTAACCTATTTCCTCGGGCTGACCCACCCTGCCTGACAGATTTAGTGATGGGTTCAAGGCAGTGCAGAGGTTTGGTAACAGCTAGTACTGCCTGCCTGCATGGGTTAATGCGGTTTCACACAGCTCTCCACACTAACAGGAACCAGTTCAGTATACGTATGTGTGCTTGGGATACTGCAGTCTGGGTGTATGCAGGCTATTTGGGTTACAAGGAAAAAGCCTCTTGACTTCAGGCAGAAATTAAGAGCTGTGCACAACTGAAGTTAACCTCCCTGTTGTGAGATGATAGCTGACCTCTCCTACTGTACATATGTCTGCGTTGACTAGTTCAGAGAATATAGGTTGTGTGGTGGGGACGTGTTTTGATACTTGCTGAACTTCACAGTCTGTTAATGCAAATAAGTGTTCTGCATGATTAAATGTCTTTCGCTTCTTCTTTTGCACAGCAGGTCTTCCTCAAGTGCAGTGATTTCCAACCTTTTTGGCTCATGACCTATTGAAATATAACAACGTGTACTTATGAGAGCTCAGCACCCATTGCATAAACAGTGAGGTGTGTGCAACTCTAATGATTTTTTTAGAAGCCTGAAGAGGTAAAATCATCCAGCAATTCACAAGAAAAAGGATTAAAGACTAAAATAACCTTTTCGATCATCTTACGAGCCTTTAGATTTATCTTATGACTCCACGTGGAGGTCTGGGACCCCTGCTCTAGTTTTTGTATACAGACAAATATCTGTCAGGTTTAATCTCTTAACGTGCATTTGGTAATCAAATCAAGTCCCAGCAAGTTCATGGTATTTTGCCAAGGTTAAGGTCTCAAGCATGTTCCCAGCGTCTTGCAAAGCATGTGACTGTGAACGCTCCGGGGCTCTTGTTGTGTGCTTGAAGTAGAGGCATGTGAGTTTGTTTAGCTGGGGTGTTTCGCTTTGACTAAAGTGCGATCTGATGCTCCGACCGTAGCTGCCAGTGACAGCTTCTCTCATTGCAGAATCCTGTTTGAATATTCATCCTCTGAAGAGCCCACGTACTGATTCTCTTTCTGAATCTGTTTTACATGAGGCAGCTCTGACAATGGTTCAGTTTAAGTGACGACTAGTGGACTTATTAGTTACACCTAATGGTCATTTTCAAGTATTTTCCTGAGCTGAAAACAAAGCTGCAGCCTGTTCATTTCAGTGGAGTTACAGTTGTAGTCAGATGTCTCTAAATGGAAATTCTGCAGGCACTTCAGCAAAACATTTAATACAGTTTAATCTGGGTTTAGTTTCAGAATAGTTTAGCCTTTGTGCCTTTAGGCCAATAAGCTCGGAGCGGGCTGAGGCTTTTCTTTGTGTCAGCTCGGCTTGAACGTGGGATCTCTAAGCATGTGGTTGAACAAAACCTGCCTCTGCATTTTGAAGAGGAGCTGAAGTGAATTTGTCAGCTTGGCTGCTGCTGTGAGGTGAACCCCCCCCATGCTGTGTAGCTGATGTGCTCCTCCGAAATATTCTCATGACCCAAAAGAATGTGATACGTCCTCGTCACAGTCCATCAAGTGTGAAAACAGTGACCGAAAGTTTTGGGCTCAAATATAGTTGTGGTTGCTTTCAGATTGAATGTGTTTCAAAGTAAAGGGAAGTGAAATGTACTTTAGGAGCTCTGAAGGAAGGAGTTCAGAGCGAGGCTCTCTGGCTTGACTTTGGTGTGCATCCAGTGTGCTTTACACAATCCAAAACATCAGTGTACCTCCTTTGAAATCACGCTCGAGGCAATAGCTTTGAAAAAAAAAGTGGTTGAGAAATCTTAATGTTTGTAACAAGATAATGTAGCTACAGTTTGGATTTAGCTTCACGGGCTGTTGTTGTAAATCCCAGGAACACATCTTCTACCTCTGAACAGATGGACGCAGTGTTATTTGCCTGTTGATTTATTTATGCATTTCATTATGTATTGATTTGATTATTTCATGAAAGATTCGTGTTTTGAATTATTGAGGTGTCTCCAGGTGCTGTGGATTAAATTATGCAGAAGCTAATTTGCCTTGATTATTATGTGGCAAAGTTAGGATGTCGTTTTACGTTCGACTCTGGGAGGAAGTAATGAAGGCAGCAGAAGGCTAAGAGAAGACGCTTCAGGCGAGACTGTGCCAACACGGCGAGGCCTCGGGTCTTTTGCCCGCATCAGCTTTCATTCACTCACAAAGGCTCGCACACACAAGACGTGCCTCCTCAAAGCACGGTGAGCAGTGAGAGATCTGAGAAGGCCTCTTTAGAAAGTTTAGAATGACTTTTTATTTTTGGAAAGAAGGGACAAAGCGCTGGATGCGTTTGCAGGCCTGTAGGGAAAAACAGTCCTCAAAATATCTTTTGACACTTCGTGCAATGCAAATTTTCGTCAGACAGGGATGATATGAATTGATATTCTGCGCGAGGTGACTGCTGATATATTTGTAGTTGCTCAAGAGAGTTTGATAAATCTTTCATGCCAGTCTTTTAAAGCAAAACTAAGAAAACAGGCTATTATTGGAGATACCTATTCACAACGTTCCTCTGTCTTTCCCTATAGTTGTGGATTAGTTACGATTATTTAATGGGATAATATCCTTTTTATGAGGGAAGGGAGAAAAACCCCTCAGACTTAAGGAGAGCATTAGTCTTTGAGGGGAACAGATGTTTCCTAAGAAAACAGGCACATACATTATGCATATAAAATTATTTCTATTTTGATGGCGCGTGTAGCTGATTTATCGAGCTGTGTCCCATTCACATGGTTAATAGGTTTAAGAGATGCCTTTGTTGTGTTATTTCCACAATTAATAAAGCGAAAAGGAACATAATGCTCTGTGGAAGCGTGCTATTCTGTAGGCCTGTGTATTAGGCTAACCATATTCATAAACGTGGAATAATCCCCAAGCTGGATAAAGAATGGAGGGAGAATTGTTTAACCTAGATAGTGATGTCTCACAGAGAAAGTTAAACTTTTCTCATAGCTTTGATAGTTGGCGGAGAGACGTTGGCTCTGGGTTTACCTGATTTTTAAATCATTATAAATTGTCACATTTACCGCTCACGATGCATCGTGTCTGATGTGACTGTTATTGTTAATCTGCCTTTTATTGTCTTGATTAATTGGTTGTTTTGTTGATTAAAGCGCGAGGGTGGTGTTTTTATATGTCTGGCTTTGTCTGATCAACAGTCTAAACCCCAAAGATACTCACAGATACAAGAATCGAATATTTGAGAAGCAGGAACTAAAGATTATTTTGCTGTTTTGCTTGAGAAGTGATTTAATCAGTTAACTGATCATCAGAGTTATTGCAGACTAACTGTTTACTTGTACATGAGTGCACATGTTTCTTGCTGCTGTGATTCAGACTAATTTGAAAACTGACTATATGAGCAACTTTAGATCTGTTAAAGTTTCATAACTAGGCTATGTTTTTTTTTCAATAAATTCCGTTAATTGTCAAGCCCTACCGCTCATTAATATAAATATTAGAACTGCAACTAACATGTTTTCAATATTGATTAATCTGTTGATTACTTTCTTGATTAGTTGAAAGAATATTTGCCTATAAAATGTCAGAAAATGTCATAAAGTGCTTGTTATAATAGAGCCCAAAGTGATGTCTTCAAATGTCTTGTTTTATCTACCCAAAAAATATTTAGTTAACCATTAATATGTAAGACATGTGCCCTTAAACCCAACATATAACAGAAACTTTACACCCACATCACAGCGTCCCCCTGTAAAAGACAATCTGATTACATTTTTTCATTTTCATTTTATGAGCAACAACAAATTCCTTGAAACCGTAATAGCCCCTTAATATCTTCGCCGTTAATACCGTCTGCGGGTTATGTGACAACCAGTCTGTTGACATCAAAATATGAAATGAAGGCATTAATTTGCCTACTTAATGACCTCATTAGCATTACCGCTTATGTTTAATATATCACAGCGAGCATGGCAGGGCATCAGGCAGCTCAAGTGCTTCGTGTTAATTTAAGTGATTCCTCACTGACAGCAATCAGTGTCAGTGTTTTATTTCAGGCAACAAAGTTGTGTTAAATAGAAGAGGTGAATAAACAGCAACTTGTGTTTGTTTTGGTCAGCACAATGAGCAATACACATGAATTTTATGACACCAAATCATTTGTCGCCCCTTTAAACACTGCTTTTTTATGTCCCTGTGTGCTGAAGGTGTTTATTTTCATCATTACTGTTTCTTCTTCTTCTTGCAGAGTCATCCTTTTCTTTGGAGTCTTGGCTGAGGAGAATCACGAGGCTGTGACAGTAAGTCCAGAGATTAAAACAGTTCAGCTGTGTTTAATGTTAGCAGCAGGGGGACTTCAGTGATTGCAGTAAATAGATTTTGCATGCAACCCGTCATGGAGAGGTCAGGGTCAGAATAACACTCCAGCTCGAGAAGACTTAAGCAGAGAAACCAGTCAGCACAAGCTGTGGTCAAAGGTCAGTCTCCCTATCAGAAGGTGTTGTCAGTTTAGTGGGAAGCTACCGTGCTTTATCATTTGGAGTTTTCTGAGTTCAAAAGTCATGCATAATATGACAGAAGCTACCCAAAGTTTGGTTTGTAGTTTTTGTAGTCTCTAGATGTTCTGTTGTACTAGCCTGTGATTTAACTATGTTTTTATTTTCTTTGTTTTTTACTGGTTTCTCCTGTTACTTTCTCCAGGTCCGGCTGGGTCGCGGTCATGCAGCACCCCAATTTCGAAACCCGCCACCCACTCCAGACAGACGAGCAGCAGGAGACAGGCTTCGACCCGCTCAATAATTTCAACAAGAACCGTAGTAGTACGTCAACTCTCTGGCTTAACTGGGATTCAAACTTGGCAAAGACATGTTGGTGCCTAGACTCAAAACATACAGTCTTGTCGAGACTGTATAATGCTCTGACAAAGGCTCTGACGAGTAGACAAAGAATAGAGTAGAAGAGACTCACCATAGCTTGCAATTCTAGATAGAAAGAGATGATAAAAAAATAAAATTGGAGCCTACACTGTGAGGTGTGAGTCACAGACGTGGCAGGCGACGCCCCCAGGGCTGAGGGTGTTTTTGTGTTTTTATGTTTACGTGCGAGAGGGAGAAGATGTTGGGGGCTGGCATGTTGTGGAATTGATGAATATTCATGCTGAGTGTCCCTGTGGAATGATCTACTCCTGTAACTAATGTTGATAGACAGCTCTCCGACTTGAATGCATGTTCACCTGCAGGCCAAATTAGACTTATTACTGCCAATAAAGACAAAGAAGACTATGGTGCTTTACTCTCTCCCACTTTCCCTGCTTCTGGCCCTTTTTGCTCCACCACATGGCGTGAGATAGAAGCCCCAAAAATAACTGCTGGGTCACTTGGAAGCAGTAAATAGGCCAGATCGTTATTATGGTAGTTGTCAGATGTTATGTTTTTGATTATTAAGCTTTAAAAAAGATTGATTTCTAGTGTTATATCTTTGCTCTGGTTGTTCACATCTCCCCCTTGTGGATGCGTGTGTGTCTGCTTTAACAGGAGGATCACTTGACAGCAGCACTTACTCACAGTCCCAGTCAACCTTCCTCTCATACAGGTGAGTGTTTCCAGTATTTTCTTGTGCGGGTGCACCATAAACTTTTGGCCCAGCTCACTGCTCCAGCCTCCTGGTTTACTGCTGGATGACACATTAGATGGAACACCGTGCCCAATTTGGGTTGAGAAGCTCATAAATCTCCCCGTCCTCTACCTCCCCTCCCCTGCACAGGAAAGAATGGGACGACTTGTTCCTCAACAGTAATTACCTGGCCAGGATCCGGCAGGCAGGCATCAACGGGCGGCTGAGGAGCAGCCGCTTTCGGAGCGTATGCTGGAAGGTAACTGCCAAATGGATCAAGCAGTCCTATCGAGTTTGATTAAAGGGGCTTTGGCAATTTCCCTGCCGCAGAAAAGACAGCAGTTCTGGCTGCTTGCAGTCCGCCTTTGGTGGAAAAAAGCAGCCTTGAGTTTAGTTTTTGAAAGTGTCTGCATGTTTATGACTTCTAAGAGGGTAAATATTGAGGTAGCGTTCACTAACCTGTGTGCTGGCTGTCTGTAGTTGTACCTGGAGGCTCTGCCAGAAGATAAGGGCCAGTGGATCAACAAGACCAAGGAGCTGCGAGGCCAGTATGAGAAGATCAAAGAGACGGTGAGAGCGCCTCTGTGTGGCCGTTTGCCTGGGCATCATGAGAAAATGCTTCTACAGACACCCAAAGCTGCAGTAGCTTTGCAGCAATTCAGGCGATACCGAATAGTTTGAAGTTTCATAACGCTGACATTTGAACTCTGAATCAGCACTCAAATGCTGCAAAGCCTTTTTTTTGGCATGGTTATTCATTCTGTTTAAATCCAGTATCTCTGCACAGTTGCAGATAGAGAATAAGCTACACTAATATTAATAGTACTGTTTGTAGAATTAGATTCCAGTGATGGCTGCGTAGGATTTCCTAACTTGTGTGATTCAAACATTTCCAATAACTCCAGAGCAAAAGTTTAAACATACTGAAAAGAAATGGATGTAATAATTTCCAAAATTCACAAAATGTTTTTATCTAATGAAATATTCCTCTTCAGTCCATATTCGTTGGCATTAAGTCTTTCAAAAACATTTTCAGTGAGGTCAAAAAAGTGTTTGCTCTCACACTCGCGACGTACAAAGGGAGGTATGCACCTGTATTTTCGAGGCAGTGTTTATGCTGACGCAACTGACACATAATATTCATTAAAGAAAGATGATTTAATTTAATTTAATTTCATTTTTAGGATGATGAGGCCATAAAATATGACGGCAGACATTCAAGCTTCATTTGAAAACCTCAGCTTCAATTGTTAAAAATAAATAAAAGACATTTGGTACAGCATTATATGGCGTTGAGAATCAAGTATTTATTGCATTCTATTCATTTCATTTTTAATTATTTTAAATAACCTCTCACAGTTTCTGCCTCCAGCCACATTTAAAACAATGTAGAGCTCATAACTGCCTACAGTATGTGCAGCTATAGTTGTGCAAACTGGGGTCACAGTATGGTTATGCATCTCTGTCAGTGCAGCCCTATTAAGGAATTAACTGATCACTGATCTGTTATTGGCTGTTATTGACATCTTTGTGGTGTTTTTGTCTTCCCAGCACATTACAAACCCTCGCAAGGCTGCTGGCCAGCAGGACCTGGTGGTCAACAACCCGCTGTCCCAGGATGAAGGGGTGAGTGTGTGTCTCTGTGTATCAGATGTTTCATATTTGCATGCAAATTGTGACCCTAATGCAGTCCCTCCAGACTCTGTTGCTGCAATAATTTTATAGCGATTCATTAATGTTGATTCATTGACAGGTTTTTTAAAGTAATTATGAAGCCACTGAATTGATGTTGGATTAGCCAATTAATAAAGTGTTTAAAAATACTCAAAAACTAATTTAGTTTTTTTTCCCCCCCCTCCCATTTATTTTTCAACTCCCAATTAATTTGCCTGCTGCTTTACCACTTTGTAGTTTCAGATGTTTTGTTGTGATGCACTCAGGAAGCCATCTGATAATAACAGAGCGTAAACAAGAGCTGTTTATGCCAATCTAGAAAAGTTCCTAGGACATATCCTGGAAAGAAAAATATGTAATTTGGTGCTAATTACAGAGAAAATAGAGACAGCATTCAATTGGTGCACTTCAAGTTGATTCATTCAAATTAATTGTTAGTGCAAATATTTTATTTAGTACACAGCAGGTTAGCTGAACATGAAAAACTGTCTGCAGCTAAGGATACAATGCAGCATATGTCAAGAATAAAGTCATAACTTTGTAAGTAGCTACCAGGGTCTGGTCACCTCTGTAAATAGCATGTCAGTCATTTATTCATCAATCATGGTTAGAGTTGGATACGTTTTTGCTTTGAACAGCTGTAGATTTATTTATTTATCCTCTTTTAATTGTTTTATCCAGTCACTCACAGTATGGTCACCGTCTCTAATAATTACAAGTTTCTGAATAATGTTTTTATGCCTATGTTTAATTTTTCCCTGTCCTGTCCAGAGCCTGTGGAACAAGTTCTTCCAGGATAAAGAGCTGAAGGGGATGATCAAACAGGATGTGATGAGAACGTCAGTATCACTATCATTCTGTATTTTTTATGAGTTTAATGAAGTTTTGTTTACCTGACACTAGCTCTCTGGCATCGACGTGAGGTTAACAACCCCCTTTTTTATGCCTCCACGCCGGCGATAGTTTTTGAGTTGTCCGTCTGTCCGGGTCATATGTGAACATGATATCTCAAGATCTCAACAATGAACTGAATAGTGGTCAAAGGTCAAGGTCACTGTGACTTTGTCTGTCTTGTTCTTGTGAATGCAATATCTTATGAACACCCTGAGGAATTTCTTCAAATTTGGGACAAACGTTCACTTGCTCTCAGCGATTATCTGATTACATTTTGGTGGTCAAAGGTCAAGATCACTGTAATCTTGCATCTGTCTTATTCTCTCACAAACACCCTGAGGGAATTTCTTCAAATTTGGCACAAACATTTACTTGGACTCAGCTGAACTGATTATATTTTGGTGGTCAGAGGTCAAGATCACTGATGTTACTTTTTGGTGATAACCCAAGAATTATTTTGCTAAGTAGGACAGAATTTCACACAAATGATGACTTGATGACATTTTTTATCCAAAAGGTCAAAGGTTAACTTTTCTGGCCTTTACTCAGCGTCAAACCTCAGGAACAGAAGAGATGACTTTTGGTCAGATGCTGAATTGGTGACACCAATCCTGGGTGCCCACCTTGAAACTTGAAATAGATTTTCTGTGCTGCCGGAGGGAAGCTGTGTGTGAAGCATCCATGTTTTCACAGACATGCATGTGAATTGTAAGTGCAGCTTGACTGGTGCTTGGAGGCATCCAACTCTGAGGTGGTAATTCTAGTTTATACTGAACACCAGCTTTCTGGCACCACCGTGAAGTTAACAACTCCTTTTTGCTCTTTCTATTTTCTTAAGGTTCCCTGAGATTCGTTATTTCCAGGACGACGATGTGAGGACCAAGCTGACGGACATTCTCTTCTGTTACGCCAGAGAGAACGAACAGTTACTGTATAAACAGGTACAGTAGGACTGACACATTGTACCAGCAGTTCATTCACAGAGCTTAAAAGTTAAAGTCCGACATCTTTGTTTTCTCTTAAAGGTTCTTGAACATTCATGTCTCTGATTGGGTTTTTTTTTTTTTTTTTACGGAGCCATTGCGTTTATAATCTAGGCATATCTGTGCGTGTGAGTGCACGTGTGTGGGCTTCTCAGTGCCCAGTGAGCTCAGACAAAAGAATAAAATGCCTTTGTAACCTAATCATTATCAGTGTCTGTAACAGGTGCCAGCGAATGAATAGACGCCCAGTACAGCATCTCTTTTGCAAACTGGAAGTGACACACGGCTGGGCAGTGGCTAACAATATCTAAATTAAACCTGTCATCACAGATTAGAAACCTCGTGCATCACTATTAAAGAAAGACTGACCACAAATGAACCATCATTTCTCTCTCCCCTGCCCTTTACGTCTTACGCTCCCTTCTCCTCTGTCCGCAGGGGATGCACGAGCTGCTGGCTCCCATAGTGTTTGTGCTGCACTGTGACCATCAAGCCTTCCAGCACGCCAGTGAGACGGCCAGCCCCAGGTCAGTTTCTCATAGCTGTGAAAGTGCACCCTCCACCTGTCTGTGCCTCAGTAGCTATTGCTCTAGTCAGAAGCCAGAAATATTTCTGTATCTATTTGGGGAAAGATCAGTGTTTCTTTTTCCACAGTGAGGAGATGAAGTGTTTGTTGAACCCAGCGTACCTTGAGCACGATGCCTAGTGAGTACGCTCCTAATATTGGACGAATAACAAGTGTTCATATTCAGAAATTTCATTAGTTTTCAAATAACTGGGGTTGGTTTACATGTGTGTTTCCATCTCACAACATGTCATTTCTTTGTTTGCTCATTATTTCCCTCTCTTTCTCTGTCTCCCCTCCACACACACACACACACCTCTGTCTGTAGTGCCTTGTTCTCGCAGCTGATGGAGACAGCAGAGCCGTGGTTCTCCAGCTTTGAGAGGGAAGTGAGGAAGGTCAGTTTAATCTGAAGGACTGCTTTTGACATTGTAATTACAATAATTGATTGAGAGTGGTGTAACATAATATCGGCTGATTGCACCATAATGACTGCACAGAAGACATGACATTATACATGCTGACAGAAGGCTATTAAGATAAGATAAGATAAGATAAGATAAGATAAGATAAGATAAGATACACCTTTATTGATCCCATAATTGAGAAATTCCAGTGTTACAGCAGTCAAGGAAAAAGAGTCGGATTAAAGATTTCAAAATTAGACTTAAAAACTTAAATAACTAGGCATGCAAATAAGTACAAAA